>NW_015162502.1:89697-113954 GCF_001447785.1 Gekko japonicus
AGACTGGGACGTTCAGAGGACCGCCATCTTGGTTTTAGCTAGCTTTGTTTTAGATAGGTTATAAATTATGATGTAATTTTAATATTTTGTATTGTTTTACTGTTTTACTGTGTTATTAATTATATGTTGTCAGCCGCCCTGAGCCTCCGGGGAGGGCGGGGTATAAATATAATAAATAAATAAATAAATAAAAGAGGATGTAATGAGGCAAGTCCTTGAGTACATGGGTGCCACAAATACACAGACGGTGGGCCAATGGAGTCTGATTAAAGCGGCCCTCCAAAATTGCCATTGGCATTGATTGAAACCGTAGGGAAGGGAAGGACGCTCTAAGTACGTATGTGGAGATGCTGACTAGACATGGAGTTCTAGTATGGTCCGATTTAATTAGTTTGTACCATGGTGCTGCTTTTGATTTTATTTATTTATTTATTTATTTAAATTTATAACCCGCCCTCCCCGCGAGCGGGCTCAGGGCGGCGTATGGATGGGGCCAATGCCCAATACATAAAACATTAAAACTGCATTTTAAAAACATTCAATACAACATAAGTGCTCTCCACAATATCTAACAAAGGAACAGATGACGTCATCAGGATGGTATCCTTAGTGGCCACAGCTCCACGCAGTACCACCATTTTAGTGCTCACAGCGAGTTGGTAATAAAGGGCTAGGACAGATAGTAATAGTCATAGACAGATGGTAACAGTTGTGACGGCTCCTACTCAAACGTCTGGCGGAAGAGCTCCATCTTGCAGGCCCTGCAGAACTGTGCAAGGTCCCGCAGGGCCCAGATATCCTCTGGGAGCTCATTCCACCAGGTAGGAGCCGCCACCGAAAAAGCCCTAGCTCTAGTTGCCGTTAGTCTGGCCTCTTTGGGACCTGGAACCACCAGGAGATGTTTAGTCCCGGACCGTAGTGTTTTTATATCTTTAATATCAAAGAGCGGTCCAGCCGGGCGTCAAAGTCATCAATCCAGTTGCTAAGTTGCGATTTATCAACTGACTAGAAATAAGGCCCGTTGTGGAAATAAATACAACGAGATCTAGAAAGAGGCTCTGGGAGAGTGCTCTGGCTTTGGGCAAACAGTGTCAGTCTGCTTTTAAAACATGAATCTGGGACCTGCACACCACCAGAATACAGCAGATTCCATATGCAACTGACATTCCAACTGCCTTGCGGCGGGGGGGGGGGTTTGAGGGGTGGAATGGAGTGAAGTCCAATCAGCTTCCATATGCAAAAGACCAGGTTGTCGCAGCAGTTGTGGTGTGGGCGGGACCCGGGCTTTGCCTTCTGATTGGTGGCGATATATGCTGAGGAGCAGTGCCATCAGCCATACACTAAGGGAGTGCATTTTAGAATTAGAACTTTGGCACCCACTATTCAATTATATATAAGGAGAGATGGGGAGGGGGTGGCAAGTGATGGGTGCAGCAAAGGATGGCATCTGTCTGCCCTGACCGTGGGCGGCACCCCTCTGTTGACCTGTCACTGACTTCTGCAAACATCGCGGCTGCACATGGAACCGTCTTCTCTTTTCTGGCCCGCAAAAAGCTCCGGTCTTTGATAAACAGAGCAAGCAGAACTTTCAGATCTGAAGAGAAGCAGACAAGACGCAAAGGCAAACATCCCACTTAAAAGGCTCCTCTGCTCCTCTTCTGCTCTTGGCAGGCCTGTCTGAAAAACAGAAAAGGCCCTCTGGAATGTGCTTGTTTCGGGTTTCCGAACAGATTGATGGCCACGCAAGACGCTTGATTTATAGCCACATTTCATCCTTCCTGCACTTTAATAAGGCACATGCGGATTCCTTTCGAAGAAGAGCCCCGGATCGGACAAGGGTCCGTCTACTTTCGTATCTTGTTTCCTACCACGGTCGGCCGACTAGAATCTCTCTTCTGGCATCCAACAAGAGTGATCCCCCCCCCCCGCCGCAAAGATCTTCACCCTCCGATCCAACATCCGAGAATCTGCCTTATTCGAAGGGAGAGTTTGACGCCCCGTCTTTGTCCGTTCCAATGTGGGAGAAGGGACTTGGAGCGCTCCCGAATCACAATCCTGTTTTCTTAATAGTTTCAGCCATAGAACAGATGTTTCCCAAAATCAGATGGATGGTTTCACTTTCTCCAGCCAAGGATGTGGTGCAGACTGTGAAATGCAAAAGGATGAAACGTATTTTGGGGGGGGCTGCGTGTGAATTCTTGCTTAAATTGATTTGAGCCGATCTGATGAGCCGGCGAGCGACTGCTGCTCTCCGACAAAGCTCCGGCCTCCCTCATCCATGCTTTGGGAACCTCTCGCATTGATTATTGCCATGCGCTCCATGCGGGGGCTGCCTTTGAAGGCGGTTCAGAAGCTTCAAACCGGCGTGGCCTGCTGCGTCTTGCTTCACGACAGGAATGGGCTTTTGCAGGAAGCAGAAGACTTGCTCTCCAGGCTCAACAGCACAGGGAGACCTGCTTGCCTCTGGGCCCACTTCAAAGTCCTGTCAATTAGCGTTTAAAGTCTAAAACCCAATCTGGGGTCTGCGCACACTTGGGGGGACCCCTCCTGCCCCACGTAGGGATGCTGCAAACATTGCGGCAAACATGATCGGCAGAGCGCACCTCCCGTGTTGACATCTGCAATCACTTTGAAGGGTTGGATCTCCGTGCTGCGCCGCAGTCCAACTTGGGCAGTCGACTTTCTGGCTGCGCAGTAGCTGCGGTGTTGGAATTTCATTTCCTTTTGTTTGCAAGTCACAGAAGAAGGAGAAGGAGGAGGAGGAGGAGAAGAGGAGTAGGAGTAGAAGTAGGAGTTGGTTTTTATACCGTTTTCACTACCCAAAGGAGTCTCAGAGCGGCTTACAATCTCATTTCCCTTCCTTTCCTCACAACATCTGTGAGGTCAGTGGGGCTGAAAGAGCTCTTTCGAGGACTGCTCTTGGGAGAACAGCTCTGAGACAACTTGTGACTGACCCAAGGTCACCCACCTGGCTGCGTGTGGAAGAGTGGGGGAATCAAACCCAGTTCTCCAGATCAGAGCCTCTCCGGCTCTTTTTGTAGCAGGAACTCCTTTGCATATTAGGCGACACACCCCGAATGTTGCCAATCCTCCAAGAGCTTACAGTAGGCCCCTGTAAGAAGAGCTCTGTAAGCTCTTGGAGGATTGGCTACATGAGGGGCGTGTCGCCTAATATGCAAAGGAGTTCCTGCTACAAAAAGAGCCCAACGTTCTGCACCTGTGTGGGAGAGGAAAGGAGTTCTCCCCCAGGTTTACGGATGGTCAAGTAAGTCAGTGATGTGTGTGTGTGGGGGGGGAATCATATGAATCTCATAAGGATCTGCCTGTTCCCATTAGAACATCACTCAGGGCTCTTTTTGTAAAAAAAAGCCCAGCAGGAACTCATTAGCATAATGGGCCACACCCCTGACAGCACAGCTCATTAGCACATTAGGCCACACCCACATGTTACCAGGAGTGTGGTCATCCAGACACACCCACCTTTTGCTTGTTATTCTGTTTACCTTGTTTGTTGTCAAAACCCAGGGCTTTTTTGGAGCAGGAACTCCTTTGCATGTTAGGCCACACCCCCCTAATGTAGCCAATCCTAATGAGTTCCTGCTGTTGGGTGTGGCCTATTATGCTAATGAGTTCCTGCTGGGCGTGGCCAACTCGGGAGCCAGCCGGAACTCGGTTCCTGTGCGTTCCTGCCCCCAAATAGCCCTGCTTATAGTGGATATACAGGCCGAGGCCTTCATAAGAACAGAAGAAGAACCCTGCTGGATCAGACCGATGGTTCATCTAGTCCAGCCTCCTGTCTCACAGAGTGGACAACCAGTTCCTCTGGACATCCAATAAGAGGGCAGAGAGGCCTGATGTAGCCTCCTGCCACTGGGATTCAGGGGTTGACTGCCTCTGAATGTGGAGTTTCCCTTCAGTCCGCATGGCTAGTAGCTACTGCTGAATCTTTCCTCCATGAATCAAATGGCCCTTTAAAGCCGTCATTGCATTCAAAAGGGCCTGGGACCACAGCAACTGAACGGCGCTGCCTATTTCTTTGTTGGGGAGCCAGCTGTTTTGTCTTCACCCGGCTTTTAAGGAAAGTCTTCTGCATTGGCCGGTGGGAATTGGAACTGGGGAGTTTTTGCTGTCAGAACCTTGCTGCCCTCCTTAACGGCCGATGTTTTTAAGTAGGCGGTATGTTTTGTGGAATGAGTGTCGTCGTTCTCCCCCCCCCCCCCCCACCATGGCGTTTTGGGTTTTCAATATTTCTGTTGTATTATTGCAAGTTTTACTGTGGTTTTATTGTGTTGAGTGTCGCTCGGGGGCCCACTTGGGCGGAGGGGAGCATAGAATTTGAATTTAGAAATATAAATAAGCCAACAAACAAATAAATCAAGCCTCCATCCCTGGCAGTTCTGCCGGATCTTTCCGCTTGGAATTCTCGTCTCGGAGCTTCTCCAGCTCTCGGTTTCTGTTCAGTAGTTTCATTCCAGGAGTGTGGGGGGTAGGGTGGTGGTTGCCAACCTCCAGGTGGGGCCTGGAGGTCTCCTAGAGTTTCAACCAGGGCTTTTTTGTAGAAAAAGCCCAGCGGGAACTCATTAGCATAATAGGCCACACCCAATAGCAGACACTCATTAGGATTGGCTACATTAGGGGTGTGTGGCCTAACATGCAAAGGAGTTCCTGCTACAAAAAAGGCCCTGGGTTTTGACAACAAAGTAAACAGAATAAGAAGCAAAAGGTGGGTGTGGTTGGATGACCACACTTCTGGTAACATGTGGGGGTGTGGCCTAATATACTAATATGTTTCTGCTGTTGGATGTGGCCTAATATGCTAATGAGTTCCTGCTAGGCGTGGCCAACTCGGGAGCGAGCCGGAACTCCGTTCCTGTGCGTTCCTGCCCAAAAATAGCCCTGGTTTCAACTGATCTCCAGAGAGAGTTGCCAGGTCTCTCGTGGCCACCAGCAGGGGATGGGGGACTAGTGTGGCCAGATCCTGGTTAGGAAACCCCTGGAGGTTTGGGGATGGAGCCTGGGGAGGACAGGGACCTCATTGGGGTACAACGCCATCTAATTTCTCCAGGCAAACCGATCTCTTGTCGTCTGGACGTGAGCTGTAATTCCGGGGGATCCCCAGGTCCCACCTGGAGGCTGGCGTCCCTCTCTCCACACCACAGAGATCAGTTCTCCTGGAGAAAATGGCTGCTTTGGAGGGTGGGCTCTATGGCGTTGTACCCTGCTGAGGTCCCGCCCCACTTCAGGCCCCGCCCCCCCAAGACTCCACCCTCCAAATCTCCAGCTGTTTCCTCAGCCAGAGGTGGCTACCCTGTGTTGGCTCCAACTGGTAATTTGACTCAGGAAAGCTGGTATCCTGGAAGGTTTTGTTGGTCTTCGGGGTGCTACTGGACTCAAAGTTTGTTCGACAGTGTAGGGGCCCCCCCCCCACATCTTTCATCCACTTCAGTACTTAAACTTGCCAGATAACACTCATTTCTCCATTCCATCTGCTAGGGAGGTGTGGTTGCTGAGGAGGAGGTGGAGGAGAAGAAGAGGAGGAGGAGATTGAATTTATACCCCACCCTTCACTCCGAGTCTCAGAGCGGCTAACAACTCCTTTCCCTTCCCCTCCCCACAGCAGACACCCTGTGAGGTGGGTGGGGGTGAGAGAGCTCTGAGAGAACTGTCCTTGAGAGAACAGCTCTGAAAGAACTTGTGACTGACTCAAGGTCACACCAGCAGCTGCGAGTGGAGGAGAAGGGAATCATACCCGGTTCTCCCAGATTAGAGTCTGCGCACTTGACCACTACACCAAACTGGCTGAGAGCATGGAGAAGGGCCTTTTGTGTGGTGGCACCCATGAGACGTGACCTGGATGGCCCAGGCTAAGCCGATCTTGGAAAGTAAGCAGGGTCGGCCCTGGTTAGTATGTGGGCAGGAGACCACGACGGAATTCGAGGGTCCCTATGCAGAGTAGAGTCACATTTATTTATTTATTAAATCTCTACTCCGCCCTCCCGGGCAAGGCCAGCTCAGGGCGGCTTACATAAAATCAACACGTGGTCCACAATACAACATAAAATATAAATGGAGTTAAAAGAATTCTAAAACCATTTAGACCACACAGCAGTGTTCCCTCTAAGCTGAGTTAGTGTGAGTTAGCTCACATTTTTTTAGTCTCTAACTCACAGATTTTTGTCTTAGCTCAGGAAGGATGGCTCCAGAGGAAACTAATTTATGCAGTAGCCAAATCGCTCGCTCACAATTTTAATGCCAGTAGTTCACAAAGTAGAAGTTTTGCTCACAAGACTCCACAGCTTAGAGGGAACATTGCCACACAGTGTAATAAATTGCGAGGGACATTGATTTCATAGTGGCTGCTGTTATAGTCAGTTCTCCCTTCTCACCTTCGGTTCTTCAGGTCTTTTTTGATTACCCTTCCGGCGGTTAGCTCAGGCTGTGGTTGGGATTCCAAGAGAAAATAGGGCTCTCTAATGGCATAGCCCCAAAGTGGAGGACATTTTCCCACAGGTGCTATAGCAGATTCTTAATATTTTTTTAAAAAATTGAGATTAAAAAAATAAAGCGATTGCTGTTGTTTTTGGATTGCCCGCTCCAGTTTGGGAAATACCTGGACCGATTTCACACAAGAGCTGCGCCGCGGTCGCGCCTCCCTTTGCCCCGCTTCTATCGGTCAATTTCCAACTTGAAGCCGCGCGGCCGCATTTTGACCCGAGGCTTCGCCCGATTCCCCCCGCGGTTTCGTGATCCTCAAAAAACAGGATCACGAAACCGCGGGGGAAATCGGGCGGAAAGAATTCTAAAACCGTGGGGGGGGGGATTCTAAAACCGCGGGGAAAATCGGGCGAAGCCGCGGGTCAAAATGCGGCCGCACGGCTTCAAGTGGGAAATTGACCAATAGAAGCGGGGCAAAGGGAGGTGCGACCACGGCGCAGCTCTTGTGTGAAATCGGTACTGGAGATTTTGGGAGTGGAGCCTTAGGAGGGCGGCGTTTAGGGAAGGGAGGGACTGCAATGGTGTATAATGCCAAAGTAGCCATCTCCCCTGGCTGAACTGCCACCTGGAGATCTGTTGTAATAGCAGGAGATCTCCAACTACGGCCTGGAGGTTGGCAACCCGATGTTGCTCCCTTGGAACTTGTTGTTTTAAGCACGCTTGTGCCTCACTCTGTCCTGTGATACAGGAGTGGCGCATTGATGCAGCATGCGAGTAAGTCAATGAGGAGATGCTGCATTGCCGCCCGTCGTCTTGACCCGTCCATCGATCCGTTCCCTCCGTCCTCCGCTGCCCGGGTTCTCTCCCTCTCCCCCATCACCGAGATCGTAGCAGCAGCTTGCAAATGGAGGCTGGCATCTTGGTACGGGTAGAGTAATTCATCGCCTTTCTTTCCCCCGCCCTAGAAAGAGGCTGGCGCGTTGCCAAGGCATGCTCGGTGTTGTCAAATATTTTGGCGAGCCGCGTCTCTAATTTAGTCGAAAACATCTCTACTAGGGAAACGGCACCCGGTGAGCGACAAGCTTGGCTTTGTGCGGAGCCGGGGAGAAAGCTGCTCCTTAAGGCACCCTGAGAAGGTCTGCCGGCCCGGGGGGTCGCTTGAAAAGCCAGTCCTGGGCACGCTCTCTATGCTGGGGTAGAAGTTCAGTACAGGCAGGGGTCATTTCCTGCAGGAGCGCACAGGAGCGGAGCTCCGGCAGTAAAGAGCCCAGGGGGAGGGCACATGCAACAAGCCCCACCCCCTGCTCCCAGCAGCCCTCAGTCAGAGCAAGAAGCAGCCAGGTAAGATGCAGAGCCTCCCTCGCCCTCCAGTCCAAAACAGTCCAGTGGCACCTTTAAGACCAAGTTTTATTCAGGTACAAGCTCTCCCTCCTCTGTGAGGACAGATCTGCACATTCCCCCCCCCACCACAATAGCTAGCAATCCAAAACAGTCTAGTGGAGCCTGAGCGGTGGGTGTTGCCTTCTGACACACTTCCGGTGATGTCAGGGGGTGTGGCATATGCAAATAAGTAATGCTAATGAGTTATGCTAATGAGCTCCTGCACCTCTTTTTCTACGAAATGAACCCTGACTACAGGCCTCTGAGGTCACAGCTGGGAGAACCCCATTCCGTGCATCCCCCCTGCCCCTTCTGTGGACCTTCCATTCATCTGCCTCCCTCGCTGTGGAGCGAGACTGCTATAAGAAGGTGGAAGAAAAGACGGAGCTGGAAAAGAAGGAAAGGAACAGGTGGGAAGTAGGGCAGATGCCGCATCACTGTAATGGCGAGATCTGGTTCTCCCAGTTGCAATCTGGCGGCCTTTGTTCATTTTTCATGCTGGGGTTGTCGGGGGCTTTATTCCGGCCTCGGTGGTAATCCCCGTCCTCTGAAATCGAACCGCCCTCCCTGAATTCCAAACCTGGGTGGTCTGAGTCGTCATGTGCCCGACGAAAAGGACGTGAGATACGCGATGTCACAGACGGGAGCACAAGCGGAGGCCTCTGACAGACAGCACATGCCGTCCAGTGCATGGCCAAATGCACGGGCAATGTCTACAGGTGTATTCCCACCAATCGGGGGGCATCTTACTGAGGTAGGGATGCCGGCCGCCTCACAAAACCCCTGGTGGGGCAGGCCAGGCTGCAGAAGGTTGACTGGCTCAAGTGTACTCCAGGGGGGGGGTAGGAACCAAGATCTCTCTAGTCCCGACTCTAAAGCTCTAGCCACTGCCCTCAATCTGTGCCGGGCCCTCAGCTGAGCAGCCTGGAAGCTGATATAGACTACTAAGTGAACAAGACACATTGGTGCGTATAGTCTCTCTCTCTCTGTGTGTGTGTGGTTGGAGTTACATTGCTCGTAGTGAATTATTTCACAAACCATATGCAGTTGGCACATGAGAAGGAGGAGGAGGAGAATAAGAAGAAGAGATTGGATTTATACCCCACCCTTCACTACCCAAAGGTGTCTCAGAGCGGCTGACAAACTCCTTCCCCTCCCCACAACAGACACCCTGCGAGGTAGGCGGGGCTGAGAGAGCTCTGGCAGAAACTGCTCTTTTTCAAGAACAGCTCTTTTATGAACTACGGCTTGCCCAAGGTCGTCCAGCCAGGTGCAAGTGGAGGAGTGGGGAATCAAACCCGGTTCTCCCAGATTAGAGTCCACGCACTTAACCACTACACCAAACTGGCTCCTTCTAGAGAGAGTGCAGCTTAAACAAGCTATTAGGAGAAGGAGAAAAAGGAGAAGATGAAGGAGAAGGAGGAGAAGATGAAGAAGAAAGAGAAGGTGAAGAAGGAGACAGTTCCGAAAGAACTTGTGACTGGCCCAAGGTCACCCAGCAGCTGCACGTGAAGACGTGGGGAATCAAACCCGGTTCTCCCAGATTAGAATCCATGCTCCTAACCACTACACTAAACTTGCTCTTAACACAACTATACACAATGAGAGAGTTGCATTGCTCCCCTCTGATTTAGGAAAACGGAATATTCCCATGACAGAAGTGCTGTCTAAAGCAATCAGAATATATCTGCCTCTCAAACTGGTTTAATAATAATTTCTTCTCCCCAGGGAGTCCTGGGAAATGTAGTTCTGTGGTGGGAAGCTAGGAATCTCTAGCAGCATTCTGACCAAACTATAATCCCTTGGGTTCTTTGGAAGGGAAGGGACAAGTTACAGTTATATAAAACCGTTGTACATTTCTAGTGTAGACATATATGATAATATATGGGAAACAAATAACACATTTTGTTTGGAATGATTTGGAGAAAGTCTCACGAGGACTTCGAGGGTGCAAACCATGCCTACTGAAATCAAAGCAAGTTTTCATGGAATAGCCATGGTTAGCATTCTCCCAGTGTTCTAGCAAAACGCGAGTCCAGTAGCACGTTTAAGAGCAGCAAAATTTCCCAGAGTGTATGCTTTCATGAGGAACTGTGGTGGCTCAAGTGGTTAAGATGCTGAACTGCAGGCTGTGGAAGGTCAGTAGTTCAGCAGTTCAAGACCCGGGTATGCCGCATGACGGAGTGAGCTCCCGTCTCTAGTTCCAGCTCCTGCCAAGAAAGCAAGAAAGTGCAAGTAGATAAATAGGTACCACTTCGGTGGGAAGGGAACAGCGTTCCGGGCGCCTTGGTGTTTAGTCATACCGGCCACATGACCATGGAAACGTCTTTGGACAGCGCTGGCTCTTCAGCTTTGAAATGGAGATGAGCACCGCAACCCTAGAGTCGGATTTGACTGGCTTTCGAGCAAGGGAACCTTTACCTTTTTTATGCTTTCATGAGTTAAAGCTCACTTCATCAGATAAGAAGCTATGGCATTTTCGCGTGTCCAGAGCATTCTGCATATATTATCTCAGTAATGTTTATAACAGCACAGTAAGGTTGGCCTGTATTATTATCCCTATAATAGGGCAAGGACAAATACAGAGGGATAATAGCTTGTCTAAGCTGAACTCTCTCTAGAAGCTAAGATGACTGAACTGAGACTATGATTCTTTGGTCACATCACAGAATCATAAAGATGGAAGGGACCTCCAGGGTCATCTAGTCCAACCCCCTGCACAATGCAGGAAATTCACAAATACCTCCCCCTCCACACCCCCAGTGACCTCAGTTCCATGCCCAGAAGATGACAAAAAACCTCCAGGATCACCAGCCAATCTGGCCTGGAGAAAAATTGCTTCCTGACCCCAATGTGGCCATCAGCATTTCCCTGGGCGTGTAAAAAAGGGGCACAAGAACTAAGCACTGAGGCAACCCTTCCTGCCCTCCCTCTCATGATCTGACTGAGTTCACAGAATCATCATTGCTGTCTGATGGCCATCCAGCCTCTGTTTGAAAACCTCCAAAGAAGAAGAAACCACCACCTCCCGAGGAAGCAAGTGATGCTCTGTCTTCTTGGTGCTTGGGGGGGGGGGCAACAGTGGGAGGGCTTCTAATGTCCTGGCCCCACTGGTGGACCTCCTGATGGCACCTGGTATTTCTGGCCACTGTGTGACACAGAGTGTTGGACTGGATGGGCCTTTGGCCTGATCCAACATTATGTTCTTATGTTAAGCCTGTTCCACTGTGGAATCTCTCTGCCAGGAAGTTCTTCCTAATATTTAGCTGAAAACCCTTCTGATTTAATTTCAACCCGTTGGTTCTGGTCTGACCTCCTGGGGCAACAGAAAACAGCTCTGCACCATCCTCTCTATGACAGCCCTTCAAGTACTTGAAGATGGTTATCCTATCACCTCTCAGTCGTCTCCTCCCCAGGCTAAACATACCCAGCCCCTTCAACCTTTCCTGATAGGACTTGGTCTCCAGACCCCTCACCATCTTCATTACCCTCATTCATAAGAACACAGGGCTCACTAAAAAAGAAAATCATGCTTGGAAAAGCGGAAGGCAGCAGGAAAAGAGGAAGACCCAACATGAGATGGATTGGTTCAATCCAAGCACCCACAGCCTTCCGCTTGCAAGACTTGAGAAAGGCTGTGAACCATAGGACTTTTGGGAGGTCATTACTTCACAGGATCGCCCTAAGGTGGAAGCAACTCGAAGGCACTGAACCCCCACACAAGTTGAGGCTTAAAGAGGCAGCCATCTTGGTTCTCTGTTCCAATTCTTAGCTGACAACAGTGTATTTTCCATAAGCTCGCAAAGCATTCTCCAAGTGGGGAAGTAACACCAGGCTGTGGTATTTTTCCCATACATTTTTTGGAAAGTCTTGTTTAATGTGCCTCAGCAGCCGGAAGCGAAGGCAACGGGCGCTTGAAACCGCACCGCTCGATCTCACGGTGGGAACTGGTAGCTGCCGATTCCAGCATGCGCTGTAACAAGACGTTAAGTGTCAGCGTATAAATCAAGGCCCCAACCAGGAAAACTGAGTCCGAATCTGTCATCTCCTCAGGCAGATATATATCCTTCCCTTTGTAAAAGAATTAAAGGAAACTAATCTGATGAAGTGCTAGGAAAGACTTGCCCAAGGTCGAAGGCAACGAGACGGCAGCTAAAGTAGCAACAAAAAACCCGAGATTTCCTGGCTTTTCGGTCCCGGGCCTTCCCCCGGCATCCATCTCCCCTAACCCTCGGTATCCTGGGGATAGCTGATCGTTCCGCACAGATGTGGGGATACAAGTCTTGAAATGTGGCATATGGGAGCTATTTAACACAGAAGCCTGCAATGGATATATGTATATATATATATATATATATGGGGTTTGTTTTGAAAAAAAAGAGGCTTTTTCCAGGGACAGCATTCCTTACATCGGCAAGAGACCACGCAGATGCTAGAGGGGGGGAAGCAAGGAAAGGGAAGGGTGGAAGGAATGCAGGACTGGAAACAAAAACGGCCCTGGGCTCTGGTCTTTCCTCGGAGCAAGTCACACCGGGTGCCTAGAGGCACAGAAGACCCTGGACAGGCGTTGCCCGTCAGAGTAGACAATGTTCACCCGGATACAACAGGGGTCTGACTCAGTCGCCCTCCACAGATGACCCAAGTATACATCAACTGACCGTAGGGTTGCCCGGTCATGGCAACCGGCAGGGGAGAGGGGGGACTTACCTGGAGCAGCAGGGAGGCCCAGCCAACACGTAGCAACGTGTCTACATCACTGCCCATGTGAACCGGAAGTGACATCATCACATCCAGGGGTCATTTCGTAGGAAAAGAGGTGCAGGCGCTCATTAGCATAACTCATTAGCATAACTTATTTGCACATGCCACACCCCCTGACATCACCGGAAGTGTGCCAGAAGGCAACACCCACCGCTCAGGCTCCACTGGACTGTTTTGGATTGCTTGCTATTGGGGGGGGGGGGGAACGTGCAGATCTGCCCTCACCGAGGTCTGTCCTTGCAGAGGAGGGAGAGCTTGTACCTGAATAAAACTTGGTCTTAAAGGTGCCACTAGACTGTTTTGGATTGCTAGCTATGGGGGGTGGGGGGACATGCAGGTCTGTCCTTGCAGAGGAGGGAGAGCTTGTACCTGAATAAAACTTGGTCTTAAAGGTGCCACTGGACTGTTTTGGATCGGGGGGCCGGGGGAAGCTGTGCAACTTACCTGGCTGCTTCTTGCTCTGACTGAGGGCTGCTGGGAGCAGGGGGTGGAGCTTGTTGCATGTGCCCGCCCCCTGGGCTCTTTACTACCGGAGCTCCGCTCCTGTGCGCTCCTGCAGGTAATGACCCCTGATCACATTGGTGATGTTGGGGCAACACTCTGGTATTTGGGCAAAACCTTCATGGTAAATTAGGCTTCTACCACAGAGTTTTTGTCCAAATGCTCTGATATTTGGGCAAAAACTCTATGGTAGAAGCCAAATTTACCACAAAGCTTTTACCCAAATACTGCAGCATCGCCCCAATGTCCCAGATGTGATGAGGTTGCTCCTGGGTCACGTGGACAGTGATATAGACACGTTGCTGCATGTTGGATGGATCTCCCTCTTTTTTGAGGTTAAGTTCACCCCCTCCGGCCAGCTTATCAGTGGCAGGAAGGTGGGGCCTGTCAGCGGGGGACCCCTGCCTCCACTGGGGGTGGTCTGGCAACCCCAACTGACCGTGCGGGAAGGGACAGCGGGTGCAAACACTGTGCCTACCCCCTGCCTCCTCACAATCCCCCGGTCAGCTGTGTGGTCTGAACGTGGGGATGATGCTGATCAGTGGCATTGCTTTCTGAAGGCTGCCGATCACAGGGCAGGAGCATGTGCACAGATGCTTCCTCTGCGTGTTCACACTGCAGACCCCGCAGCAATCGTATGCAGGTGGGGGAGAGGTGGCAGGCTTGTGCCCGTTCTCTATGTCGTCAGCCAACACATGGAGAGGTTTATTTATTTAAAACAATCTTATGCCGCCTTTCCACCCGATCCGTGCCCCCAAAGACACAAACATAACAAACATTTGAACAATTAAAAAAAATATGACCCTGGAAGCATCAGGGTGTATGGAACAAGACTGGGGTGGTAGGGTTCCGATGTCCTGCTCTAATCAACAATCTGGCTGCAGTATTCTGTACCAACTGTACTTTCCGGACAGTCTTCAATGGCAGCCCCCTCCCCATAAAGCATGTTGCAGTTATCTAATCTACAACGTAGCGGTACAGTGCGTGGTCCAATGTGTAATTTTAATCTGGTGTTTTAACTTATTTTTAGTAATGTGTTATAATTTTATAACACATTATAACACGGAGCTGCGGTAGCTCAAGTGGTTAAGACGCTGAACTGCAGGCTGTGGAAGGTCAGTAGTTCAGCAGTTCGAGACCCAGGGGTGCCGCATGACGGAGTGAGCTCCCGTCTCTAGTTCCAGCTCCTGCCAACCTAGCAGTTCGAAAGCAAGACATTGCAAGTAGATAAATAGGTACCACTTCGGTCGGAAGGGAACAGCGTTCCGTGCACCTTGGTGTTTAGTCATGCCGGCCACATGACCACGGAAACGTCTTCGGACAGCGCTGGTTCTTCGGCTTTGAAACGGAGATGAGCACCGCAACCCTAGAGTCAGACTCGACTGGCTTTCGAGCAAGGGAAACCTTTACCTTATAATTTTACTGTGGGTCATTCTGTTATTTATATCTGAGGTAAAATTATGTTTTTATAGATCCCCTGATAAAGCTTTTATGGTGCTTTGTACAGAGCAGTGGTACATCTAGTCCAGCACTTGTCTCATACTCTGGCCAACCAGTTCCTCTGGAGGTCCAACAACAGGGCATAGAGACCAAGGTCTTCATAAGAACATCAGAAGAGCCCTGCTGGATCAGACCGGCGGTTCATCTAGTCCAGCATCCTGTCTCACACTGTGGCCAACCAGTTCCTCTGGAGGGCCAACAACAGGGCATGGAGGCTGAGGCCTTCATAAGAACATCGGAAGAAGAGCCCTGCTGGATCAGACCAGTGGTCCATCTAGTCCAGCATCCTGTCTCACACAGCAGCCAACCAATTCCTCTATAAAGCCAACAACAGGGCATAGAGGCTGAGGTCTTCCCCTGAGGTTGACTCCTGGCACTGGGATTCAGAGGTTGACTGCCTCCAAACGTGGAGGTTCCCCTCAGTCACCAGGGCTAGTAGCCACTGATAGACCTATCCTCCATGAGCCTATCTAGAGTCTTCTGTAGAAACTTCATGGCACTGTTGGATACTGTCAGATATACTAACAGAAGGCACACCTCTGTTATTAATATGTTTATTGGAGAGGGGCCTCGCTCTGTTCTTTGGGCCCTGAACCCCAGACACAGTTATCTACCTTCTTCAATGAGCCCCTGCCCTCTCATAACAGGAGCTAGGGTCTAAATATTCCCCCCCCAAATTTGGAGGGAGTTCTTTCACTACGGTTTATGCTCACAAACTCTTGGATCGGAAATCAGCCCACCGTCTTGTTCCAGACGCTGTGTGGCTCAAATCTAAATCGCAGTGCCCTGGGCCAGGCCCCTTGTCTGAGGAGACCCCCCATGGGTTGTGTTTAATCGCTGGAGGTAAATGTTGATTTACTTGTCGGTATGCATTTATCTGACATACATCCCAGGGCATATTTGGTCCACTTACCGCTGGGCTGATTTCTATTGGATTGTGCCAAGTGTAAGAGCTCTCAAGGGCCCCTCAGAAGCATGAGATGAAAGGGAGAGCCACGGATCCTTGGGCTTATTGTGAGCATTTGATAAAAAGGACCGGAGAGGGGGAATAACGTGAGCGCTGAGGGGGGGAAGCATTATCATTGAGTTAGGTGGAGTATGCAGGAGCCGGAAAGGAGGGGGCGATATCTGGAATACGCATTGAGAAGCCGAGCGAGCATTTCTGTGGGCATCGGAGAGCACTGAATCTTTGGTTCATAATTTACACAGTTATTACCGTGTCTGCTTGTCTGTCGAAGGCCCAGAGCGCCTGCAGAGCCATATAAAAGATAAATAATAACAATAAGGGCTTGTGTGGCGAAGTAAAATATTATCTGACGGGGGAATGCATGAGGAGATGGGTTGGGGGGCCAGGCCGGGGCCACACTATTGTATTTTTGAGAACAAACAGGCTCGAGTTTGGGGGCTGTCTACGAGGCACCAGATGGAGAGAGATCTGTGTGCGTAAAACTGAACAAATTGGATATAGCGTCGAGGCTTAACCGGAGCTTTTTTGGAGCTGTGGTAGAGGGGGAAAGGCTGGGAGGGGTGGAGGTGGAAAGGGATGCAGTACTCTCCTGACATTTTTTTTTTTGCAGGGGAGTAATTACCCATAGTGAGGGCATTTGCAGAAGCTAGAAGAAGAAAAAGAAGAAGAAGAAGAAGAAAAGAAGAAGAAGAAGAGGAGGATGAGGAGGAGGAGGAGGAGGAGGAGATTGGATTTATACCCCGCCCTTCACTACCCAAGGCAACCCAATGGTGAATTACAGCTGTAGTGCTATAGGACTGCAGTATCCACTGAGGTGCTGAAATCTTACATTTGGATGGATATCTTCTTCCTTCCACTCCCTTCACCTGTTTTTCTTCTTCTTCTCCACAGTTATAGCCTCCAAGTCCCTCATTGTGAGGCACCATGAATATGGCTGCCAGTGATGGATTGGGAAATTCTTGGAGATTTCAGGGGTGGAGCCTGTGGAAGGTGGGGCTTAGGGAGGGGAGGGACTTCCGCAGGGTACGGTGCCATAGAGTCCACCTCCCATAGCAAGCATTTTCTCCAGGGCAACTGATCTCTGTCAACTGGAGATCAGTTGTATTCTTGGGGGAATCTCCATCTACTACCTGGAGGCTGGTAACCCTAACCATGGAGTATCTGGAAGTTAGAGGACTTCAGGTGGGAAGCTTTCTGGCGGGGCTGTGGCACAGTGGTAGAACATCTCCCATGAGTGCAGAAGATCCCAGTTTCAATCCCTGGCGTCTCCAGTTAAAAGGACCAAGTGATGTGAAAGACCTCTGCCTGAGACCTTGGCGAGCCACTGCCAGTCTGAGTAGACAATACGGACTATGATGAACCAAAAGTCTGATTCAGGATAAGGCAGCTTCATGCGTGTCCATATGTGTTCAGATCACCCTGAGGAATTATGGAGCCACACAAGACACATGAACATATGAAGCTGCCGTATCCTGAATCACTTTTGTCCATCGAAGTCCGTATTGTCTACTCAAACTAATAGCAGTTCTCCAAGGTCTTGGAGACTGCAAGAAGATCAAATCAGTCAATCCTAAAAGAAATCAACGCTGACTGTTCCCTGGAAGGCCAGATAATGAAACTGAAGCTCAAATACTTTGGCCACCCAATGAGAAGGGAGCACTCACTGGAGAAGACCCTGATGCGAAGAGTCGGACTCGACTGTGCGACTGAACAACAACAACATGGTCTCAGACAAGATGTTGTCGAAGGCTTTCACAGCCGGAATTCATTAGTTGCTGTAGATTTACCGGGATGTGTGGCTGTGGTCTTGGCATTGTAGAACCTGACGTTTCGCCAGTAACTGTGACTGGCATCCTCAGAGGTATAAACACAGAAAGATGGAATACTCTCTGTGTCAAGGTGAGAAGAAAATGGTAGGCAGTAAATTCTAATCTTTTCAGGTTGGCCAAGTCTGCAGTGTCTTTCATGTTCTTTTTTTCATGTTCTTCACGTTCACTGCAGACTTGGGCAACCTGAATAATCAGCGGTGGCTGAACATAGCCTAGCTCAAACAGGACACAGTATTTTGTTCCAAGACACTGAAAGGTTGGACAACACTTTCCATTACCATGTCAGATTACACAGGGAAGCCATTGAAATTCACAAACATAACCATAATTTCAACAGGAAAGAAGAGAGTTTAAAAATAAATAGGACATGGCTTCCTGTCCTGAAAAACACAAAGGTCTCTACATCAGACAGTAGCACTACGGATAAGATTAGAATTTCAACAACCTCCTCAGGAAGCAGGAAACCTCCTCAGGAAACAAAAGAACCTCCTCAGGAAAGCTCCTCCATTAGCATGTCCATAGCCTGGGGAACTCCTACAAGACAATGACTCAGCCCTACCCACCTTCTGGAGTAGATATACATTTACTGCCTACCCTTTTCTTCTCACCTCGACACAGAGAGTATTCCATCTTTCTGTGTTTATACCTCTGAGGATGCCAGTCACAGTCACTGGCGAAACGTCAGGTTCTACAATGCCAAGACCACGGCCACACATCCCGGAAAATCTACAGCAACTGATCTCAGACAAGAGGTCATACACATCACCTACTGCCGGATCTTTTAACTGGGGATGCCGGGGATTGAACCTGGGACCTTCTGCATGCCAAGCAGAGGCTCTGCCACTGAGCCATGGGCCCTTCCCTTTATGCAACTCATTTTCAGTGGATGTTCTGAATTTAGGTGGTAGAAGGGAGTCCCGGAAGGAATCCTTGCCCAGTGGCTCACAGTCCGGGGATGCCAGCCTCCAGGTGGGACCTGGGGATCCCTCGGAATTACAGCTCATCTCCAGACTACAGGATACCAGTTCCTCTGGAGAAAACAGGTGCTTTGGAGGGCAGACTCTATGGCAGGGGTGTCAAACATGCAGCCCGGGGGCCGGATCAGGCCCGCCGTGGAACTGGCCATCTCCTGTTTCCAGTTCTACTGCTGCTGCTGCATCACAGCTTTCTTCGGCAAACTCTCTTAATCACTCCGCCATTTCATTTTTTAACCTGGGTCCCAGACTCAGAACTCTGAGCATGAGATTTCTGTGACGAATGTCAAAAAATCAAAAGTAGGTTTGCAACTGACAGAGCTAATGTTTTTAAGCATGTTTTTATTTTAAGTAAAAAAAACCAACCCTTTGTGTTTGTGTCCTTTATAAAGTTTATATCTCCTCTAGCTGGCATTACATTTTATGACACACATGGCCCTGCCCAACAAGGTCTCATTTATGTCAGATCTGGCCCTCATAACAAATGAATTTGACACCCCTGCTCTATGGCATTGTACTCCCCCCGGGCTCCGCCCCCAAATATCCCAGAGTTCCCCATCCTAGATCTCTTGACCCTCTCCCACCCCCTGCTGGTTGCTGGGGGAACTGGGCAACCCTACAAGACACACCACCCCTACTGGTAGCTGAAAAACCCAAGAAACCTGCTCTCTCTACCACCGTAGACTCTCTATCCCCACATCTTCTGTGCCTTCAGTCCTCAACCAGGGCGCCTGCAACTCCATCTTCCATCGCTTACCACCACTAGCCTGGGCCGCCCGGCCCCTCCAACAGCTTGCAGAAACCCAAAGCCGGCCCCCGTTGGCCTACCGCAGATCTCCACCCAACGCCAGCTGCGGAGACAGCCGTGTTGGCTCTGCAGCAAATTCCCGTGGCTGACACCACACAGCTCAGGGGCTGTTGGGAACCCAGATACAACATTCCACTGCGAAACCACAATTGGACACGCTGTCATTCCCAATGCATCTGAGTCGAGGAAACAGGAGCTCCAATGCGCCGCTTGGGGTGCAATTTGTTATACTCCCCACCACCCGCTCCACTTTTTTTTTTTTAATGAGTAATGTTATGGCCAGCTTTGTTTTATTACTTGTATATGAGAGCTTATACAGATAGGGATCAGGGGATCTGCGGGACTGAGATAAGATTATGCCAGCAGGGCTGTTGTTGTTATAGGAGTGGGCGGAGACGGTTCCGGGAACAGGCCTACAGATAGTTTCAGAGGGTAGACATGTTGGTCTGCAGTCAAGCAGCTAGATTTGAGTCCAGTAGCACCTTAGATACCCACAGGGTTTTCGGCGGAGGAGCTTTCGAGAGTCAGAGCTTCCTAGGGTTGCCGGGTACCTAGGGCTGCCACCTCTTTTCAGTTTAGAAAAGACACGATTGAGGAGGGACATGAGGGAGGTTTCTAAAATTACACATGGGCTGGGGAGAGAAGTCCTTTTCTCCCTTTCTCACAGTACAAGAACTCGTGGGCACTCCGTGAAATTGCTGAGCAGTTGGGTTAGAATGGATAAAAGGAAGTGCTTCTTCACCCAAAGAGTGATTAACACGTGGAATTCACTGCCACAGGAGGTGGTGGCAGCTACAAGCATGGACGGCTTTAAAAGGGAGTTAGATAAGCATATGGAACAGAGGTCCATCAATGGCTATTAGCCACAGGGTACAGATAGGAACTCTCAGGCTGGGGCAAGTGATGCTCTGTATTTTTGGTGCTGGGGGGGCAACAGTGGGAGGGCTTCTAGTGTCCTGCCCCCGCTGGTGGACCTTCTGATGGCACCTGGTATTTTTGACCACTGTGTGACAGAGTGTTGGACGGGATGGGCCATTGGCCTGATCCAACATTGGCTTCTCACTTTTGCTTTTCACTTTTGAGGAAGCCTTGAGCTCACTAAGAGAGACTTTGCAGCGTTCATTGATGAAATTTGGACAAATATTTTGGTATTTGGCAACCTTGTGCTTGGAAATATCTGTTGAACTCCCTGAGGAAGACACTGAAACAGGAGGATATCTGGACCTCTGTTGGAGGAAGACTGAGCACTCATTCAAAATAAAGGAGTCCTCCCTCTTAAAACTTTTGTACAATTAAGGAGGACTGGTATTAATAAAGGGGTTGTGCAATATCTTTTGTGATATATAAAAAGACGATACTTAGATGTTTGGATATATGATTCTTTCTCTGCGTTAATGTTTACATGATCATTAATTCAATGTTGAATAATTTATGAGACATATAGAAAAAATAATATAAAATTGAAAAAAATATATAAAAATTATTTGAGATACTTTGTAATCATCTGCATTTGCTGATTTTTGGCCACTGTGTGAGACAGGATGGTGGAATAGATGGACCACTGGTTTGATCCAGCAGGACTATTCTGATGTTCTTATGAAGACCTTGGCCTCTGTGCCCTGTTGTTGGCCATCTAGAGGAACTGGTTGGCCACTGTGTGAGACAGGATGCTGGACTAGAGGGACCACTGGTCTGATCCAGCAGGGCTTTTCTGATGTTCTTATGAAGGCCTCGGCCTCTATGCCCTGTAGTTGGACCTCCAGTGGAACTGGTTGGCTACTGTGTGAGGCCGGATGCTGTACTAGATGGACCACTGGTCTAATCCAGCAGGGCTCTTCTGATGTTCTTATGAATGCTGAGTCCCTTGGAAAGAGTTGATCGAGGGTCAATAATCAGTTCAGAAGAATTATTAGCTCTTTGTCAAACACGACTTCACAGGGCCATCCAAGGAAAACGATTGGTGCCAAGTTCCGGAGAGGCAAAAGGAAGCACGTTCTCATGCCCCTAGTAACATGCTCTGGAAACCATTGCCCGTAGAAGTGGTCATGGCTGTTAGAATGAGTGGCTTTTAAAGAGAAGTTAAATAAATATATGGAGGTTATCAGGGACTGATATTAATGCTGATTAGAAATAGAGGCTTGGATGTGTTGCGGTGGGCGGTGGGAGACTCAGCATGCCTGGACATGGGGGGGGGGGCCCTGCATCACTCTAAATATGTAGAGATTTTATCACCTTGAATGGGATGCCTCTCTTTGTCTTAGTTATTATTTATTTATTTTATTGATTTTTATCCCACCCTTCCGGCCTAGGCTCGCTCAGGGCGGCTTACAACAGAATAAATGTTCTCATAATACAGAAAACACAATTCGTTACATTAATACAATTCCTGATAAATAATAATACAATCATATAAAAACAGTGTTAAAATCAGGGGTCATTTCCTGCGGGAGCGCACAGGAGCGGAGCTCCGGCAGTAAGGAGCCCAGGGGGCGGGCAGGGCACATGCAACAAGCCCCATACCCTGCTCCCCAGAAGGGATGGGTTGGGGGCAGGTGCGCGATGCTTGCCAGATGGTGGCATCTGATCGCGCTGCTTTAATCCGCCCTCAACCCGTCCGTTCCGTAAAACAAATCCTCCCGTGTGACCAGGGCCTCAGAGTGGCTTACAATCCCTTTCCCTTCCCTACAACAGACACCCTGTGAGGTAGGTGGGGGCTGAGAGAGCTTTCTCCAGAACTGCCCTTGATAGAACAGCTCTGAAAGAACTTATGACTGACCCAAGGTCACACCAGCAGCTGCATGTGGAGGAGTGGGGAATCAAATGCGGTTCTCCCATATTAGAGTCCACGGTCCTAACCACTACACCAAACTGGCTCTATATTATGAAAGGGCCTATATATGAAAGGGCCCAGAAATTGGTCGCATACCATCTTGTGCAAATAGAACCACTAGTGAGGATGTAGATTCAGGTGGGCAGCTGTGTTCGTCTGAAGCGATAGAACAAAGCTTGATTCCAGTGGCACCGTTAAGATCTTCAAGTCGCAGCCAATTTATGACGATCCCATAGAGTTTTACAGGCAACAGATGTTCAGAGTTGGTTTGCCATTTCTGCCTCACAACCCTGGTATTCCTTGGAGGTCTCCCATCCAAATACTAACCAAGGCTGTTACTAGGCTAGCCTGGACTAGTGGCTACCATGTTCTTTCCCTTGTTTTTCTGTTTGCGCAAGAGTTCTAATGAGTTCATGGATAATTCAGAAAAGAAGAGTCAAGGCAGCCCAAGGTCATTGATCAGTAAGGTTCAGGCAGATCCAAAAAGCAGCAGACAGAGTCCAGGGTTGTGGTCACAAAGTTCACACAGTTGTGACAAGTGGCTTCCACAATCTTCAGTTCTCCAGGTCTGATCTATATAGGTGTTCCTTAACAAGCCTGATTTGCAGCCATCTGGTTGGAGGTGCTCCTGCACTTACACAGAGCTGCTATCATTAAGCAGCTGGCGCTGAGCCAAAAGGCGAGCACTCTGTCTGCGTGTCCTTAAGTCTTGTCGGAGCCTTTCCCTTTGCCTTTCAATTAATGAGGGAGAGCCTGTCCGGCTACTTTCTTGCAGCTGTGCTTCATGGGCTACTTCAGAGCTGTGCAGGGTGGGTCAAGGTCAGCTGCCGGCAATGAATCTGGAGGTTCCTGTATCTCTAATTCATCAACTTCAGCTGGTTCACATAGAGCTGGCTGCATGTGGCTCCTTGACTCCTGAGGAATCTTCAGCCACACTGGACTCAGGCTGTTCAAGCTAGCCCACAACACTATTGTGCAGTGCTCAACTATCTAGTGAGTCTGTTGTCCTGACTTGTCTCAGGCTAGCCCGATCTCATCAGATCTTGGAAGATGAGCAGGGTCAGCTCTGGTTAGTACTTGGATGGGAGACGACCAAGGAAGTCCAGGGTCCCTACGCAGAGGCAGGCAAGAGCAAGCCACCTCTGAGCATCTCTTGCCTTGAAAACCCTACGGGGTCGCCGTAACTTGGCTATGACTTGAAAACACTCTGCGCCACCAATGATTATCTCCAGGGCTCTTTTTGTAGAAACAGCCCAGCAGGAACTCATTAGCATAATAGGCCACACCCAACAGCAGGAACTTATTAGCATATTGGGCCACACCCCTGACAGCACAGCTCATTAGCACATTAGGCCACACCCCCATGTTACCAGAAGTGTGGTTATCCAGCCACACCCACCTTTTGCTTGTTATTCTGTTTACCTTGTTTGTTGTCAAAACCCAGGGCCTTTTTTTGTAGCAGGAACTCCTTTGCATGTTAGGCCACACACCCCTAATGTAGCCAATCCTAATGAGTTTCTGCTGTTGGGTGTGGCCTATTATGCTAATGAGTTCCTGCTGGGCGTGGCCAACTCGGGAGCCAGCCGGAACTCCGTTCCTGTGTGTTCCTGCCCAAAAATAGCCCTGATTATCTCTGTTGTCACCATGTGGATTCCTTGCTGTTCTGGATCCAGTTTGCACAGGGTCCCCAGCTGTGTCCTGAAGTGCTCTACAATGTACCTCCTTGGCTGATCAAATGCCGGGTTTCTTGCTTTGGTAGAAGACCTAACCGCTTTGCAAGCCGGCACTTAACAGTTGCAAAGCTTTCAAATGCTTAAAATTATAGTGTTTAGGTGGTAGGTTTCTGTGAGACTATCGGGGGAAAAAACCCACATACCGATTTGTAGCATCAAAACAGGTAGATATGTTTTTGCTAAAGCGCCAGGAAACACACAACTCTATATCAGGGTCATTTAAACCCACACAACCGCAGAAGCAGTGATCAGGTAAAGATTTGACTGCCCATTTCTGTATATTAAGCCTCTATTAAAAGGACAGGGCATTTCCCCCTGGCCAGATGGCTACCTTGGAGCCAAATGTATGTAAGTAAGGTGGTTTGTTTGTTTGTTTGTTTTGTTTGTATCCCGCCCTCCCTGCCGAGGTAAGTTCAGGGCGGCTTACACACACACACACATATATATATATAAGAGGGGGACCCGCGATACTCGCGGGGGGGGGAGAAGAGCTCCTTCTCCTCTCCCCCCCCGCTCGTTCTCCCCCAGGCGGCGGCGGC
>NW_015162502.1:114479-167095 GCF_001447785.1 Gekko japonicus
GGCCAGAGAGGGCCTTGGCGGGGCTTCCTCGCACTCCCGCCGGCCTTGCAGGTCCACCGCCGGGCCCCTGATGTCAGGGGGTATGGCATATGCTAATGAGTTATGCTAATGAGTTCCCCTAGCTCTTTTTCTACGAAATGACCCCTGTATAGATATAGATTGATAGATAGATAGATAGATAGATAGATAGATAGATAGATAGATAGATAGATACACACACACACATACATACACACACAAACACAGAGCGATATTTGTTAAAATAGAAAGTTTAAAATCAAACCACAGCATATAATCATTAATGCTAATAAACACAGATGTTAATAGGCAGGGTTCATTTCGTAGAAAAAGAGGTGCAGGAGCACCACGGGACTGTTTTGGATTGCTAGCTATTGGGGGGGGGGAATGTGCAGAACTGCCCTCACAAGTCTGGCATCCCAAAACCACTCCCACATACACATAGGCAAAGCAAGGCGACACTTGCATACCAACAATACGAGACATAGGCCAAGCCTCTACAACACAAATCAACTTTAGCCAGCACTTCTCAAGGGTTAGAACAGCTCTTTGGCTTCAAAACAAACTTTGCACTTCAGTAAAAAACCTTCTCTCTCTCTCTGTCTCTCTGAAGGGGGGTCAAGGGGGTCCAGGAACTTGGCCAGCGACCAGCGTAGAACTGCTCGGACAAAGCGCCCAAAACCTCCCCCCCCTTTTCCCCAAGGAGCCAGAGAGAACCCTCCCAGCCAAGATCAGCTCAGGTTCACTAGGGAACACACACACACACACACACAGAGGCTATCTCAGCCCCTGAACAAACAACCCACAAGTTAGCATGGTTTACCTGAAGTTCAGAAGAAAACACTCCACCACCCCAGTCCAAAATACCCTTTGTCCACATAGCTGCAAGGCTGATCACCGGGAGTTCAGGCTTGGACGACTTGGCAGGGGTGAAGGGCTTCTCTCTTCTTGCTTGCCACACAGGACAAGCTGCACGTCTTCGTACTCAAAGCATAACCCGCTTTTAGAATCCACACGAGTCTTGACGGGCGAAGCAGGAGAAGGTTCCATCTGTTCTGCTGACAGGTGGAGTGCGCTGGGCTGTGGCTTTGGAAAGGCTTCTCTGCATGTGGGGGAGTAGATATCCCAATGCTCCTCTCCCGTTTCTCACGCACCATTGCGCAAGTACAGCTCCCTCCTCAGGAGTAGATGGCTTCTCACCAGGGCAGCAACATCGTCAGACGACAGGCGATAGAATTGCTCAACACTGTCGTTGGCTGGAAGGTTCAGCACCTCTTCTCCAGCCGGTCGAGCGGGCAGCTCCAAGTTGATTTCAGTACTGGTCAGTTCAGGTCCCCTCGGTTGCCAGTCTCCTGCCTGGGGATTCCATGCGTGGGAGGGAGCGTGGAGTCGCGGTAGACCCCAGTTCTCATCCTTCCACACATCAGGGGGGTCTCCAGAGCCAGCAAACAGCCAGTCCTCTGCGCTTCTGCTATGCTCCACCTTCCTCTGGTACAAAGGGGCTCGCTTTGGACATACAACTGGGTTTCTAGCCTCTGCAGCATCCCAGAATCCGTCCCAATCACTCACTTCATCAACAGTGACCAGAGATGCATCTCCCAAGGAGAATGATTCACCTCCTTCTGCCATGGTTCCAATTTTCTAGCTAACACTATTTAAAATAACAAAAATTCTCTTACAGTCTAATGCATGCTCTGCACAGGGCAATATACCCACGATTGTTGCAACTGAATGCCAGTTCATAGATCCCAAAGCTAAGGCCACCATGTACAGGTATTTGCCCACCCAAGCCAGTCCAGGAATGGTAGGGAATCCTGTACTTTTCAGTACATTAAACAACAAACCACGAGATGGTCTATACCCTCTCTGGTTTCCAGAACAATTTGCCACCAGAACCTCTTTTCACTAGTTCCTGCTTTTCCTAAGGGAGAGATTCCAAACCCTTAGTTGGCATCTGGGACAGAACACCTTAGCAACTCACTCCAGAGATGCACACCTTTCCCCTCCAATGGTAGTGTATATGGGGAGCGTTTAGGCCACAGGATTTAGCCTTGGAATTCAGTTACAACATCAAAGACAATTTAGCAATAAAAGAGAGATCTTTATTTAGTACAGAGCTTAGCATAGACTACCAGAGATTACAAAAATAACAAAGGCTAGGGTTGTTTGCCTTAACTAAACATTAATGATTCATAGTTACCACGTCAGGAGTATTCCTCAGTCCAAGATAGTCCCAGTACCAAGGGATTTTGAAGGGAAATCCCATTTTTGCACACCATGTGCTCCAAGTCACAAAGCAACTCTTTGTCTCTCAAGAAGCAGCATTTTCAGGTGCAATAAAACAAACCGACAAAGGAGGGAGGGAGAGCTAAGCAAGAGAGCTCACTCCCATAGGGATCAAAACAATTATACCCCAATTCCAGTCACAAATTAGATGTGGCTATCAGCCAATTGCAAGTGGGCATGGGTATGCCCAATTATTGATTGCCTTAGCTGCGTGTGGGGATAGACTATAAGTTTGGGACCCCGCCTGCAGTCATCTGACCCCAAACTCCAGCTACTTCATGGTCTACGTGACTAGTCGCATGTGGGCCAGAAAGTGGAGCCATGAGGTCTTGCGTTTGGCATGAAAGGGTGAAAGAATGTGGGTTTATGGCATGGCTATTGAGGCCATGTGGCCCCCACCATTTGGCTTGCAACAGGAAACAAGACACAGCATGTTATCAAAAGACATCACTGGAGAAGGCATGTGGATATACAAAGCAGAAAGCAATTTTTCTATACAACCTCTAAACATGTCTTGCCCCGAAAACTCTACAGGGTCTTCGTAAGTAAGCTGTGACCTGACGGCACATTCCACCCCTACCCTGCTCTGGGTGGCCCAGGCTAGCCTGATCTTGTCAGATCTTAGAAGCTAAGCAGGGTTGACCTCGGTTAGCACTTGGATGGGAGACCACCAAGGAAGCCCCACATTACTATGCAGAGGCAGGCAATGGCAAACTACCTCTGGATTTTCAGGATAGCTAGTGAGGGCCACCCTAAAACGGCTGCCAGGGGAGCTGTCACAAGATTCCAAGCCAAGCATCATGCTGTGATGGAGGTAACTATTTCTGAATGGCTGCTGCTTTCAGACCCACAGGTAGAAGAAGAGGAGGAGATGGGATTTATACCCTGCCCTTCACTACCCAAAGAAGTCTCAGAGCAGCTGACAAACTCCTTTCCCTTCCCCTCCCCACAAGAGACACCCTGTGCGGTAAAAGAAGAAGAAGAAGAAGAGGAGGAGGAGGAGGAGGAGGAGGAGGAGAGATGGGATTTATACCCCGCCCTTCACTACCCAAGAGAGTCTCAGATACGGTTGCCAAGTCATTTAGTCGCCGCAGCGGGGGACTCCCGGGCGGCGACTGGAGTTTTCCCTCCGATGGTCGTGGCCCCGCCCCCAGTGTGCCCGGCGTCCTAACGTCACTTCCTGGTGATGCGCACGTCGGGGGGACTTGGCAAGCCTAGTCTCAGAGCGGCTGACAAACTCCTTCCCCTTCCTCTCCCCACCACAACAGACACCCTGGGAGGTAGGTGGGGCTGAGAGAGCTCTGACAGAGACTGCTCTTTTTTCAAGGACAGCTCTTATCAGAACTATGGCTTGCCCAAGGTCATCCAGCAGCTGCAAGTGGAGGAGTGGGGGAATCAAACCCGGTTCTCCCCGATTAGAGTCCGCGCACTTAACCACTACACCAGGCTGGCCTCCTGGTGATGCCTCCTGGGCTCTTCTGAAGCGCCTCCTGCTCCAGTGAGGTGGGGGGGGAAACCAGGATTGGCTCTTTGCTTTGGATAATAGGCAGGTGAGCTCCAGGAAGCACTTACCTGGCCGGTGGGGAAGTGATGTCGGTAAAACCGGAAGTACAGGCCCTGACACGATGATCAAACTTCCAAAGGAAGTTTAGAAAACATATTGAGGGCCAAAAGTTAAAAACAAAAGAGTGTTTATTACAAAGTCATATAAAAACCTAGTAGGGGCCCAAATAAAGCCTCATAAAATGTTCAAAGTTACAAATACACACACACAAAAGGACAGTATATGACCTGATGTGTTTCGGCTCACAAGAGCCTTCTCCAGAGGTCAAATAGTGCAAAATACAACAAGCAATAGAGTCCCTGTAACACACGTAAGGCAATGAACAATAAATAAAATAGGACCAAAATTGGAATGTTCCATTATGGAACTGAATGACACACCAAAAAGTTTCTGTTTGGGGCCACAAATATATCTGGCCTTGTGTCAGAAGTAGTTGTATATCCTGGAACTAATATGTCCCTTCCAGTTTAGGTCCTAAGAGTGCAAGTAAATTGCCTTGCCAGGGACAAAGTGCCATCAATATGTAACAGTGTTACATATTGTTACATATTGATAGCACATTGTCCCTGGCAACAGAGGCCTAGATAGGCCTGCCAAGTCCCCCCGGGGGGCGGGGAAATCCCCGCCCAACAGGCCCATTCCCCACTGGCGGGGGGGACCCCACCCCCAAAGTGCGTGACGTGCCTGGCGTAAACATATCACACAGAGGTAACGCAATTGTGTCGTGCACATTGCGGGGGGATGCTCTATCACCCGAGGGAAAACTCTTATGTTTTCCCCTCTGATGATTGTGGCCCCACCCCCAATGTGCACGACGTGATTGCGTCACTTCCGGGTGATGTGATAGCAGTGTGTGCGCTTCGCACGCGCGCCAGGCAGCTCCTGGGGACATTCAAGAGAAGAAGAAGAGATTGGATTTATACCCCGCCCTTCACTACCCAAAGGTGTCTCAGAGCGGCTGACAAACTCCTTTCCCTTCCCCTCCCCACAACAGACACCCTGTGAGGTGGGTGGGGCGGAGAGAGCTCTGACAGAAACTGCTTTTTTTCAAGAACAGCTCTTATCAGAACTACGGCTTGCCCAAGGTCATCCAGCCAGGTGCAAGTGGAGGAGTGGGGAATCAAACCTGGTTCTCCCAGATTAGAGTCCGCGCACTTAACCACTATGCCACCAGCCAGCCCCCCCCCCCCCCGATATTACAAAGGTAGGACTTGGCAACCCTAGGCCTAGAACTTCTCTGATGCTTCCCCCGAGCACTGCTATGCAGAGGTTTGCTGCCTCGGTCTAGAGAGATCCCCTTAATTCATGTAACCATTCATAAATCCTCTGGCAGAGAACCGAGTAAAGAGGTATTTGCTTTTGTCTGTCCTGGATGAAATGACAAATGCTTTCTTGATTCCTCCTTCAGGCAGGAAAAGGAAACAGGGGGCAAGTTTAGGCAAGGCTTTCTCCTGAGCTGCCTGGAGATGTAACCAAAGGAGTTCAAGCCTGGACCTATTTTGGCAGCCGGGTGAGAACCCGAGAGCCTGTCGGTCTGCCTTTTGACAGCTAGGATTAAGCGAAGGTTGGAAAACACCATCCTGGCGGAAGACTGTCTCACCTCCCCAGGCTCTCCATTCCCTTGCCGACTGGGTCTCGTAATGTGGATGTTTTATTCCCTTTGCTTCCCTTTACTTTATGTGAAAGAGCCCTTTTTAAAAAAACTACTTATGCCCCATATGGACAGTGTTAGTGAGGACACCCTCCTTTTTCTTTCTATGGCCCTGTGTACCCTTCCCCGCCCTGCTGTGCAGAACAGCCGTGCGGCCGGTAAAGGGGGGATTATTATAGCGCTCTCTGGATCAGTTTTAAATTATTATATATACTGACTATATTTGAAATGTTTTTTTTTACAGTGGCTGTAAATCACCCAGAGCTGGCTTGCAGGGTGGGCGATTCATAAGTTTAATGTCATAAAATAAGTAAATATATAATAAATTATTTTGTTGCATTTGTTTTATTTTATTAAACCTGTAAGAACATAAGAGAAGCCCACGTTGGATCAGGCCAATGGCCCATCCCGTCCAACACTCTGTCACACAAAGGCCAAAAATGCCAGGTGCCATCAGGAGGTCTAGCAGTGAGGCCAGGACACTAGAAGCCCTCCCACTGTTGCTCCCCCACCCCCAAGCACCAAGAATACAGTGCATCCCTTGCCCCAGACCGAGAGTTCCTATCTATACCTTGTGGCTAAGAGCCACTGATGGACCTCTGCTCCATATGTTTATCTAATTCCTTCCTGAAGTCGTCCATGCTTGTAGCCGCCTCCACCTCCTGTGGCAGTGAATTCCATGGGTTCATCACTCTTTGGGTGAAGAAAGACTTCCTTTTATCCACTCTAACCGGACTGCTCAGCAATTTCATTGAGTGCCCACGAGTTCCTGTATTATGAGAAAGGGAGAAAAGCACTTCTTTCTCAGTCTCGGGGCAGGTTCCGTCAGTGTTAAAACAATATACAATGATAGTTAAAAAAACAATTTAAAACAAGATTAAACGATAAAATGATCGTACAGTCATAAAATACCATGCAGAATCTAGTTAATAACTCAGTTTATTTATTTTGTACCCTGCCCTCCCCGCCAAAGCATGATGGCATAGTTCCCAGATAGCTATTCAAGTTCAGGACACTGATGGGAGGCCAATCAGAAGGGGGGGGTGGACACGCCCACTGCATTAACTAAAAGCCCGGCGGAAGAGCTCTATCTTATAGGCCCTGTGGAATTGTAATGAATCCCGCAGGGCCCTGATCTCATACGGGAGCTCATTCCACCAGATGGGGGCCATGACCGAAGAGGCCCTGGCCCTAATCGAGGCAAGTGAGATGTCCCTCGGCCCGGGGGCTACCAAAAGGTGTTGATTTGTAGATCTCAGTGCTCTACAGGGCTCATAGTGGGGGAGGCGGCCCCGAAGGTATGTGAAAGAGAAGCAGAAGAAGGATCATATGTAGGGTTGCCAGCCTCCAGGTGGAGCCTGGAGATCTCTCGCTATTTACACCCGATCTCCAGGTGCCACAGCTCAGTTCCCCAGGAGAAAATGGCTGCTCTGGAGGGTGGACTCCAGGGCATTGTACCCTGCCAGGACTCTTTTTGTAGCAGGAACTCCTTTGCATATTAGGCGACACACCCCTAATGTAGCCAATCCTCCAAGAGTTTACAGTAGTCCCTGTAAGAAGAGCTCTGTAAGCTCTTGGAGGATTGGCTACATTAGGGGGCGTGTCGCCTAAGATGCAAAGGAGCTCCTGCTACAAAAAGAGCCCTGGGTGACACACCCCTAATGTAGCCAATCCTCCAAGAGCTTACAGTAGCCCCTGTAAGAAGAGCTCTGTAAGCTCTTGGAGGATTGGCTACATTAGGGGGGGTGTCACCTAATATGCAAAGGAGTTCCTGCCACAAAAAGAGCCCTGCGTCATGTCCCTCCCCTCCCCAAACCCCACCCTCCCCAGGCTCCGCCCCGCCAAACCCCCAGGTATTTCCCAACCCAGAGCTGGCAACCCTGTTATATGCCACGGCTAACATAGATTTTACATCCCCTTTTAGAGTGCACCTAATGGGAAAGTCGGGGCATTTTATTATGGGGGGGAGGGAAACATCACCTATGGAGATGTATGGATTTAATATAAAACCTAGCCAAGTCTATAATTATGGATTTTTTTTTAAGCACCCAATGAATGGCAAAGTAGCTTTGGGAGGGATATCTGCAAGTAGAAGCATATAAAGGAATTGTCGGAACACTTCCAATGAAGGGGAGGGGGGAAGAAAGGTTTTGAATGGGTGATTGCGGTCATACCAGAGAATAACATTTTGTGTTAAGAATCTATCAGCTATTTCTAGAATACCACGGTGAAATGGGACGAGAGAAAGAGAGAGAGAGAGAGCTAGGCATCTAGGAATAAGATCTAGTAATTTGCCTGTACAATTCTATGCAGAATTACCCTGGTCTATGCCCATTGACTTCATGAGAATGGAGTTTAACGCTGTATAGGATTGCATGGCATTGCCCTTAGAACTCTGGGGGGGAAAGATGTGGAAACATAGTAGCTCCTTTCTCTGTTAATTTAATTTAAACCACCTCGAAAGTCACAAGCGGCTGAGCGCGTGCAAGCTATAAAAATGTAAAACAAATCATCGGAGGAGGAAGGGTTGGAAATGAATGTCTCGATGAAGCATTGCTGTTATTGTCTCGATTGCATTTTGTATCCTGCCCTCGTTCAACGGAGCTCGGGCCAGGGGCTACCGAAAGGCGTTGATTTGTAGAGTGGTCCTCCCCTTCTCGATGTTGCCCTCACAACAACCCTGTGAGGTAGGTCAGGCTGAGAGAGAGGGACAGGCCAAAATTCATCCCACGGGTGCCACAGCAGGATCTGAAGTCACGGGCTAGTCCAAAACTCTAACCTTTCTAACGCGCTGTCTCTCACTGCTGGCGTGAATGAGTTGTTCTGTTATTTTTGTGTACTTTTGCGCTCTGCATAGAAACACCACACAGCAATCTCTATCACTCCTGCTCAGGGGTCGTTTCATAGAAAAAGAGCTAGGGGGACTCATTAGCATAACTCATTAGCATATGCCACACCCCCTGACATCACCGGAAGTGTGTCATAAGGCCACACCCCCGGACATCACCGGAAGTGTGTCATAAGGCCACACACACCACCACCAACGGTCCCGGCTGCCGCCACCAGCCTTGCAGCTCCGCTCCCGAGCCCCATGAGGGGCCCGGCGGTGGACCTGCAAGGCCGGCGGGAGTGCAAGGAAGCCCCGCGAAGGCCCTCCCTGGCCCCAGGCAGGCAGGGGTGGGGAGAGGCAGGGAGGAAGCAACTTACCCTCCCTCTTCTCCTGCCTCCTCCTGGCTGAATGAGGGCCAGAAGCGGGGCGGCTGGAAGCAGGGGGCGGGGCTTCGTCATGTGCCCTGCCCCCCATACCTCACCTGGGGGAACTGCGATCCCCCACGATCCCCCCTGAAATGACCTCTGCTCCTGCTTCACAGCCAGGGTTGCCAGCTCTGGGTTGGGAAATACCTGGAGACTGGAGAAGAGTGGAGCTTGGGGAAGGTGGAGTTTGGAGACGGGGATGTTAGATTCACTGGTATGGTACAGCCAGGAATCTCCATACAGAGCAGAGTGCACGAGGTTTACACGCAGCAGCAGCAGCTTCTCAGTACTGTGCATCCTAGTAAAGTTACAGAGTTACACAGAGCCACTTGTCAGTTTCAAACTAATAAGAATCCCGTATTCAAGGAACTACATTCTAGATAGTGCAGGTTGTGATATAAGGTTGGATCTAATCTAACTAGCTAGATGGATGCAGATGGATAATGCCTGTCCCGCATTCATAGCGGCAAAGATGGAGAGCGTGTGTTGTTTCTTTGTGTGTATGAGAGAGAAAAGTGTCAAGCCGGAAGGAAGGAAGTCTTGTCCCTAAGAATAGCATTCTGCTTCAAACGATAGTATCAAGTAGCAGCAGGGGTCATTTCATAGAAAAAGAGTTGCAGGAGCTCATTAGCATACCTATTAGCACAACTCATTAGCATATGCCACGCCCCCTGACATCACCAGAAGTGTGTCAGAAGGGGAAGCAAAAAAGGGGGGGCATCTTCAAAAGCCCCCCCTTCCCTTCCCCAGCCGGCCTGCCAAGTTGGGGTGTGTGGGGGAAGCGGAGAAGGGGTTTAAACTTTAAACCCCTTCTCTTTTCGCTTCCTCCGCAAGCCTGCTGGGAGCTGGGGGCGGGGCTTGCTGCCACCACCATTTGTGCCTGCTCCCGGGCTGCCGGAGTACTGCTCCGGCTCGCTCCGGCCCCAACTGACCCCTGGGTAGCAGGAAGGAACGCTGTGTGTGTCCTGACCTCTCTGTCTCTAAATCGATGGTGCTGTCTCTGAAGGCTGAGGCAGGGGACTGCGTATACTCCTCCAGGGGAGAGACCTCAGCAGGGTATGATGCCATAGACTCCACCTTCCAAAGCAGCCATTTTTCTCCAGGGAAACTGATCTCCAGGGAAACTGATCCAGGGAAACTGTTGAAATACCAGGAGATCTCCAGGCCCCACCTGGAGGCTGGCAACCCCAGGCAAGGCTCTTTGGCACCACCCTTTGGAATTGTGTGTAGCCAGATGTATGGGCATCTCTCCTGCCCCTTCATAGATCTGAAAAATGGTTTCTAGCCCAGAAACGGTTATGCCACCAAAACTCTCCCCCCCCCCCCCCCCCCCCCGTCTTCCGTGCCCCCAAAACGTTTTTTGCACTGCAACGGACCAGCCTGCCTGCTCTTCTGGGATTCTGCCCAAGCTGTATAGAATAACAGGTCCCTGTTATTCCAAGTGTTACGAAACAATAGAACAATCTTTAGCCATCTACGAGGGGCTGACGTTAACAGAGCAGTTAACAGAAAAAAGCTGCCAAGGGCTGAGACTATAAATGAGGCATTGTGAGGCAGATTTCTTTTTTTGGGGGGGAGGGGACGGCAGAGGCCTCCTTCACTGCTGTCACCTTGCCCTCATCAGCCGGGTTGTGTGTGTGGAGTTTCCCTAGAGCTACAGCTCATCTCCAGACGACAGAGATCAGTTTCCCCGGAGAACCTGGCAGTTCCGGAGGGTGGACTCTGTGGTATCACATCCTTGAGAGCCAGTTTGGTGTCGTGATTAAGTGCACGGACTCTAATCTGCGACAACCGGGTTTGATTCCCCACTCCTCCACTTGCACTTGCTGGATGACCTTGGGCAAGCCATAGTTCTGATAAGAGCTGTCCTTGAAAAAGAGCAGTTTCTCTCAGAGCTCTCTCAGCCCCACCTACCTCACAGGGTGTCTGTTATGGGGAGGGGAAGGGAAAGGAGTTTGTAAGCCGCTCTGAGACTCCTCTGGGTAGTGAAGGGCAGGGTATAAATCCAATCTCTTCTTCTTCTTTTACCTCACAGGGTGTCTGTTGTAGGGAAGGGAAGGGAAAGGAGTTTGGAAGAGGCTCTGAGACTCCTCTGGGTAGTGAAGGGCGGGGTATAAATCCAATCTCCTCCTCCTCCTCCTCTTCTTCTTCTTCTTCTTTGAAGATCTACCTTTGCAAAGCTATAATTGTTCACAAACTTGTCGATCTACTGGAGCCAATTTCTCATGGGTGCACAGATGTCCTTTTCACTCCTGGATAAAGAAAATAAAAAAAATATATTTGTTGCATCTCTAGTTCTCGATCTAGAGGGGAAAGCGTCCTGGTTTTAATTTCCCGATTAAACTGAACGGAGAGAACTCTTTTACAGCGCACAGGCTTCTCCATAGTAACTCAACTCCGGGAGCGGTCGGCTTCCTATTCAATAATTGATCCATCCTATTACTGCCCAGCAGGTAATCCGATGTCATTATTCCCCAATCTGTATTGTTTAAACTGACCTCTCTGTAGGGCAGCCATTCTACTTCCGCCGTGTCTTCCCGGGAGAGCCGTGTTTGAGTTTATTGCATCACGATTCATAACCGTGGACCGTTTCTTTTCCCTTGAAGAGGAGGAGGAGGATGAAAGAAGAGGAAGCAGCGTCGAAGGTGGGCTCAGCTGGCTTTGAGTCACCCACTTTTGGAACCATTAAGAATGGCTCCTTGACGGGGAAAGGCCGCTCGAAGAAGAGGAATAATAAATTTACGATCAAAGATTTTCAAAAGAACAAGCTTTCTCCTGCTTAAGAAAACAACCGCCAGTGCTGGCCTCGGGGAAACTTAATCAGGACCAGAAATTACAAGCTGTCCTCGTCCTCGTTGTGTCTTGACCAGTGTTCCCTCTAAGCTGAGTTAGTGTGAGCTAGCTCACAGTTTGGTAGCCTCCAGCTCGTGCATTTTTGTCTTAGCTCAGGAAGGATGGCTCCAGAGCAAACTAATTGAGGCAGTAGCCAAATCGCTCACTCACAACTTTAATGCCAGTAGCTCGCAAAGTAGAATTTTTGCTCACAAGACTCTGCAGCTTAGAGGGAGCATTGGTCTTGACTGCCAGTATGTGCAAGTTCACATTGCGCCCCTTGCTCGCCGGCCTTCAGAGCTTCCTCCAGTGTAGAATCCACGCCCCCAAAAGAGAAGATTTATTGCCATTGGACTTCAGAAGTGAGAGGATGTTGCAAGATCCCTCGACATTTTCTCCACACAAGTTGAGAGGCAAAACAGGACTTCTGGTCTTCTGCCGGATAGTTTAAAGCGGGTAGCTGGGTAGACCAGCAAGATTCGTGTCATAAGAACATGAGAGCCCTGCTGGATCAGATCAATGGTCCATCTGCTCCAACATCCTGTCTTACATACTGGCCAACTAGTTCCTATGGACAGCTGACAACGGGGCATAGAGGCCGAGGACTTCATAAGAAAATCAGAAGAGCCCTGCTGGATCAGACCAGTGGTCCCTCTAGTCCAGCATCCTGTCTCACACAGTGGCCAGCCAGTTCCTCTGGAGGGCCAGCAACAGGGCAAAGAGGCCGAGGCCTTCAAAAATATATATATAAGAAGAGCCCTGCTGGATCAGACCAATGGTCCATCTAGTATAGCATCCTGTCTTGCAGGATACAGAGGTTGAAGCCTTCATTAGAACATCGGAATTGCCCTGCTGGATCAGACCAGTGGTCCATCTAGTCCAGCATCCTGCCACACGCCTGTCCCACATTTTGCCCAGCCAGTTCCTGTGGATGACTAAGAACAGGGCAGAGAGGCCAAGGCCTTCATAAGAAAATAAGAGCCCTGCCGGATCAGACCAGCGGTCCATCTAGTCCAGCATCCTGTCTCACACTTTGGCCAGCCAGTTCCTGTGGATGACTAAGAACAGGGCAGAGAGGCCAAGGCCTTCATAAGAAAATAAGAGCCCTGCCGGATCAGACCAGCGGTCCATCTAGTCCAGCATCCTGTCTCACACAGTGGTCAACCAGTTCCTCTGGATGGCCAGCAACAGGGCATAGACATCATCCCCTGATGTAACTCCTCCTCCTCTGGAATTCAGAGTTTGGTGCCTCTGAATGTGGAGGTTCCCCACAGTTGCCATGGCTAGTAGCATTGATAGACTTATCCTCCATGAATCTATCTAATCCCCTTTGAAAGCTGCCTATTCCTGTGGCCATCGCTACATTCTCTGGTAGCAAATTCCACATTTTAGTCACTCTCTGTGTAAAGTAGGACTTCCAGTAGCGCTTTAAAGCCTAACAAGATTCTCAGGGTATCTGCTTTTGAAAGTCAAAGGTCACTACGGGAACTTTGATTCTTGAAAGCTTTATACCATGGAAATCGTGTTGGGCTTTAAGGTACTAAAAGTAAATGTAAAGGTTCCCTTGCTCGAAAGCCAGTCGAATCCGACTCTAGGGTTGCAGTGCTCATCTCCGTTTCAAAGCCGAAGAGCCAGCGCTGTCCGAAGACGTTTCCGTGGTCATGTGGCCGGCATGACTAAACACCAAGGCGCACGGAACGCTGTTACCTTCCCACCGAAGTGGTACCTATTGATCTACTTGCAATTTCTTGCTTTCGAAATGCTAGGTTGGCAGGAGCTGGAACCAGAGACGGGCGCTCACTCCGTCATGCGGCAACTTAGGTCTCAAACTGCTGAACTACCGACCTTCCACAGCCTGCAGTTCAGCATCTTATCCACTTGAGCCACCGCAGCTCCTTTTAAGGCACTACTAGACTCCAATCTTGGTCTTCTGCAAATCTCTGTGTGCAGATCCTCCTCCTCCTCCTCCTCCTCTTCTTCTTCTTGCTGAGCACACTCCCCTCCCCAAATTCTGTTTCTCCAGGCTCTGTCCCCCAAATTCAATGAATCTCTGAATGTGGATTTGGCATCTGTACCCTCATCTCTGCCTCTACTGCCCCACCGTCTGTCCTCCACCAAGGAACTGGAGAAGATACCAGTTCTTCCTTCCTCCATTCTTGGAATGTCCTGAGTCACAACCCTGCCTTCCCCTGGTTCCCACCTTTAAACCTCTAGGAAATTTCCAACCTGGAGTTAGCAACCCTAACCAAACCGTCCATTTCAGGCAACCCAATGCAGGGTGTTATGTTCTCTATTGGAGGAGGAGGAGGAGAAGGAATTGGATTTATACCCCGTCCTTCACTCGGCATCTCAGAGCGGCTTACAACCTCCTTCCCTTCCTCTCCCCACTGCAGACCCTCTGTGAGGTAGGTGGGGCTGAGAGAGCTCTGAGAGAACTGTGATTGACCCAAGGTCACCCAGCTGGCTGCATCTGAAGGTATGGGGAATCAAACCTGGTCCACCACTCTTAACCACTACGCCAAACTGGCCAGTGGCTTGTGGTGTAGATCAGCATTCTCTGATGCTCCTTTGCTGCTGCCGAATCCCAAAACACAGTCAACATACCAGCACTTGAAGTTGTCTTGTACAGAGTCAGAAGAGTGGACTATCTAGAACAGGGCTGGCTACTCTGACTGGCAGCTTGGGTTGCCAAACCCCAGGTAGTGGCTGGAGATCTCCTGGAATTATGACCAGTCTCCAGTCTACAGAGATCAGTTCCCCTGGAGAAAGTAGCTATTTGGGAATGTGGACTCTGTGGAAATATAGCCTGCTGAGGTCCCTCTTCAGGCTCCTCCCCAAAGATCACCAGGCAGGGCTATTTTTGGGCAGGAACGCACAGGAACGGAGTTCCGGCTGGCTCCCGAGTTGGCCACGCCCAGCAGGAACTCATTAGCATAACAGGCCACACCCAACAGCAGAAACTCATTAGGATTGGCTACATTAGGGGTGTGTGGCCTAACATGCAAAGAAGTCCCTGCTACAAAAAGGCCCTGGGTTTTGACAACAAAGAAGGTAAACAGAATAAGAAGCAGTGGCTGGATGAGCACACTTCTGGTAACATGGGGGTGTGGCCTAATATGCCAATGAGCTGTGCTGTCACGGGCGTGGCCTAATATGCTAATGAGTTTCTGCTGTTGGGTATGGCTTATTATGCTAATAAGTTCCTGCTGGGCTTTTTCTACAAAAAAGCCCTGTCTCCAGGTATTTCTCAGTGCAGAGCTGGGACTCCACAAGGGCCTTTCACATCAGAAGGAGGAGGAGGAGGAGGAGATTGGATTTATACCCCGCCCTTCACTACCCAGAGGAGTCTCAGAGCGGCTTATAAATTCCTTTCCCTTCCCCTCCCCACAACAGACACCCTGTGAGGTAGGTGGGGCTGAGAGAGCTCTGACAGAAACTGCTCTTTTTCAAGAACAGCTCTTATCAGAGCTGCGGCTTGCCCAAGGTCATCCAGCAGGTGCGAGTGGAGGAGCGGGGAGTCAAACCCGGTTCTCCCAGATTAGAGTCCCCGCACTTAACCATGACACCAAACTGGATATGCCAGGAATTGAACCTGGAGCCTACCATTCAGCCGCGGCCCCTCGCCCCACTCAGAGCCTCTTTGGAACACAGCTTAACTGGGAGACTGAAGCTTTGAACTTTTCTGTGGATTTATATGAGAAAGATAAACCCTAGGCACCAGGAACAATTAACCCACGCAGTGAGAACTGCAAGGATCATATCTCCGAGATGAAGAAAAATATCAGCAACAGAAGAAGAAGGGGGGAAATTAAAATGCATGAATGTGCCATAACAGCTGAATTAACTTCTTACGTTAGGACAAAAGAAGGAAGACAAAGATGTAACAGATTTACTGAAAGCCAGCAATTCTTTGTGGGAACAATAAAGCCCATGTATCAGCAAGTGTTAATCATGTATTTATCTGTGATGAATTAATGGCTGCGTGTGCACTGAGATTAAAAATAAAACCTTCCACTATTCCTTCTTGTACTTTAATAAACCTCTAAACACACACACAAACCACAGCTCTGCAGGAGAACTTGGGGCAGGCTCATAGCTAAAGTGGGGCATCTCGGGGCGTGGCCCCCCAGACTTACCGCCCAGCCCCCCCACTTCCGATTTTAATGTTATTTATGGCACCCCCTTGGGGGTGTATGCAGGGTGCCCCCAACTTATTTAAAGGCCCCCTGAATTTAAAAAATCCTGGCTACAGGCCTGACTTGGGACCTGCCAAGATGGATATTTCCCAGTGGCCACGGATGGTGACCAATGTTCCCTCTAAGCTGTGGAGTCTTGTGAGCAAAAATTCTACCATGTGAGCTGCTGGCATTAAAATTGTGAGCGAGTGATTTGGCTACTTCATAAATTAGTTGGCTCTGGAGCCCTCTTTCCTGTGCTAAGACAAAAATAGGTGAACCGGAGGCTAAAAAACTGTGAGCTAGCTCACACTAACTCAGCTTAGAGGGAACACTGATGGTGATCCGCCCTAGATGTCCCAAAATGTCCATGTTTTGCTGCCTGCCTTCAGCTATCCTAGTGAGGGGTTCTGATGGACTTCGGAATGTTCCATCTGGAGGAGATTGAAGGGGGACATGACTGCTCTCTTTAATTCTTCGAAGGGCTGTCGCTCAGAGGAGGGCAGGGAGCTGTTCCTGTGGGCAGCAGTGGGAAGGACTCGCAAGAAATGGGTTTAAATTATGGGCGGGGAGCTATAGGTTGGATATTAGGATTTTTTAAAAAATAAACAGTGGCCCCGGTCACACGGAGCATTAGGCACGCTAGAGAGACGGAAGATAGGCGGTTTTTCCGGGCACGATCTCACCGCCACATCTGGGAAGCGTAGAGCTCCCGTGGCTCACCCGAGGCTTCACTCCAAAGATGCAGAGTAAAAAACTAGTACCTCCGAGTTTCCGGAAACCGCGGGGCAAGGGCGGGCGTCAGATTACGTTTCCGGTGTTAGCTCGTGGCATCCGGCGCCCGCCCATGTCCTGTTGTGAAAACATTTTTTTTGTCAAGTCTCCACGGGCGCGCACAAGCACCCAACGGCACATGCAAACACTTGGGTTAAAAAAAAAACAACACAACCCCCGCGGCGCCGCTTCTTTGCCACGCCGCAGGAGTGAGGTATGATCGGCACCTCCCCCCAACCACGGGACGTCGGCGGGACGTCGGGCGGGACATTTGATCCGGCTGCCAAGCGGTAGTTCGCTCCGGGGCAAACAGCCACGCCTCCCCCCCCGCGATATCCGGCTCGTGTGACCGGGGCCAGTAATAGTAGTTCAGCGGTGGGACTGGCTACCTAGGGATGCAGTGAGTATTGGGATATTTGGTTAATATAGCAGACTTTGTCCAGTCATAGAAGTGTGATACTGAGGGCGGTACATAAATCTCCCAAGAAGTAGGTTGCAAAGAAAAAGGTAAATTTACATTTTTCCCCAGGTAGATTCAGTTTACGTTCAGGTTGCAGTCAAAGAAGGGAAAGAAGCCTCATCTAAAGAGTCCTTTCCCTATCAAATTGCCAGCTAATCTGACATCATGTGTATGGGAGTATGAGGGCATTGTTTCTACAGGATGGTTGTAGTTAGGAGCGCGGACTCTAGTATGGGAGAACCGGGTTTGATTCCCCAGGCCTCCACATGCAGCTGCTGGTGTGACCTTGGGTCAGTCACAAGTTCTCTCGGAGCTGTTCTCTCAAGAGCAGTCCTCGAAAGAGCTCTCTCAGCCCCACCAACCTCACAGGGTGTCTGTTGTGGGGAGGGGAAGGGAAAGGAGATTGTAAGCCACTCTGAGACTCCTTTGGGTAGTGAAGGGCGGGGTATAAATCCAATCTCCTCCTCCTCTTCTTCTTCTTCTTCCTCCTCCTCCTCTTCTTCTTGTAGAGATGTGTGTCTCCATGGAAGGCCATGGGCAGATAGTGAGAGGCCGAAGTGGGGGGGGGGCTCAAGGGGCAGCTCCCAAGTTAAGACAAAGAGCGGCATCACATTCACAGATATAACACCTATACACCCTTAGAGTGAGAGGGTTTGAATCCAAGTCTTATGAGGAAAGGCTGAAAGAGTTGGGTATGTTTAGCCTGGGAAAGGGAAGGCTTAGAGGGGACATGATTGCAGTCTTCAAGTATCTAAAGGGCTGTCATGTAGAAGATGGAGCAGATCTATTCTCTCTTGCTCCGGATTGCAAGACTAGGTCTAATGGGTGGAAATGACAAGGGAGTCGTTACCGGCTAAATATCAGGAGAGACTTCCTAGCTGTCAGAGTGGTTGAGCAGTGGAACAGACTGCCTCGGGAGGTGGTGGATGCTTCTTCGCTGGACGTTTTCAAGCGGAGGCTGGATGACCATCTTTCGGATATGTTGTAGGGCTCTCTTTCGGCTATGCTCCTGCAGAGTGCAGGGGGTTGGACTAGATGACCTGCAAGGTCCCTTCCAACTCTAACATTCTATGATTCTATGATGTAGTGCCCCCAATGTCCAGGCATGCTAAGTCACTCACTCCGGCAGTGAGCTCCCCCTCCCTGGCAGTCTTGAGGCAGCAGCTGAATGAACACTTGTTGGAGATGCTTTAGGCCGATCCTGCATTGAGCTGATTGGGGGTTGAGCTAGATGACCTCTATGGCCCCTTCCAACTCTATGATTCTATAATTCTCAAATGCCTGGAGGGTCACCAGGGCAAGAAATGTCTGGAGCTTCATCTGAGGGACTCCCAGCATCATATCTAAGCCACGACTCTCTCCTGTTAACCAGAGCCCTGGAGCACCTAAAACACGTGAATTTCCTGTTGTTGGAGAAGATCTTGTAGGTTTTGGTTGCATTGCTTTTTGTACTGCTGTGGCTCTTTGTGGTAGCTAAGAAGTCTTTATTTTGTTGACCTAACACTCCCCTCCCCTCCTGACCTGGATGGCCCAGGCTAGACTGATCTCATCTAATTGCAGAAGCTAAGCAGGGTTGGTTCTGGTTAGTACCAGGATGGGAGACCGCCAAGAAAGTCCAGGGTCACTACGCAGAAGAAGGCAACCGCAAACCCTTTCTGTTTGTCCCTTGCCTTGAAAACCCTATGGGATCGCCCTGAGTTGGCTGAGACATGATGATACTTTCCAGCAGGGGTCATTTCGTAGAAAAAGAGGTGCAGGAGCTCATTAGCATAACTCATTAGCACACCTTATTTGCATATGCCACATCCCCTGACATCACCGGAAGTGTGGCAGAAGGCAACACCCACCGCTCAGGCTCCACTGGACTGTTTTGGATTGCTAGCTGTTGGGGGGGGGGGACGTGCAGATCTGTCCTCGCAGAGGAGGAGAGCTTGTACCTGAATAAAACTTGGTCTTAAAGGTGCCACTGGACTGTTTTGGGTTGGGGGGAGCTCTGCAACTTACCTGGCTGCTTCTTGCTCAGACTGAGGGCTGCTGGGAGCAGGGGGTGGGGCTTGTTGCATGTGCCCGCCCCCTGGGCTCTTTACTGCCGGAGCTCTGCTCCTGTGTGCTCCTGCAGGAAATGATCCCTGCTTTCCATACACACATATCCAGTACCTCAGAAAGATACTCCGAAAGGCTTTTAACTGGAGGTGCCAGGGACTCTCTGACCACCACAAATTCCGCCATTGAACTATGTCCCCCCCCCCGAGATATCCAGTCATGCTTAATCATTTACGCCTATTACGTTTTGTATCCTAGGTCTCCTTCAAGAGAGGAATAGGTAAGGTCCCCAGAGGTTTCTTGCTTATGAACTGGCTGCTCTCAGACTTGCTTATCTTCAGAGATGGAGATGGGTCACATCATCCTCTGGAGGCCCACAGAGGAATATTTTCCATCACAAGAGGCCCTGATTGACTTTTACATCTGCTCGCGGAAGGTGGCTACTCTGTCGCCTTGACCCCCGTAACGAAAAAAAAACTGTACCTCTCTCTCTCTTGCTTCACAAAACCTGGAAGCCAGTGAAACCTGGAAGCAATTTAGCTCTGTGGATGTGGCTATTAATCTAAATCGATTACAGAAATCTGAACTAAGCCGCGTATAAATCTTCTGACCATCTCTTTGGGTTTCGCTCTCCGTTGTTTACACTTCCCTTTCTTTGCTTTTCTTCTTCTTTTAAGAAGGGACGTTTTATTGGTTCCTGAAGTGGGGGGATATTATGAGCGGAGACTCCCTTATGCGGTACGGATGGCCGAGGCTTCTACCGTTCCACGAGTATCGCCTTTCAGAGCTACCGAGCGCGAGAGACAGATGATGTGAGGTTTCAGGTACAGCCATCAAAGGTTGGAGGTTCAATCGAGTTTGACATCATCTTCCACCGAAATCAACCTGAAGGCAAGTGGTTTGGTTTTGATTATCTGCCCCGGGGGCTGCACCTAACTCATATCGGAGCGGCTGCCGCAACTCTACCTGGATTGTAGAAACCACAGATGGTAATTATAACGATAAGTGCTTACAGATTTCCTAACAACAAAGATAATTTGTTTTCTCCATGCCTTGTTAGAAGGGGAATTTTGTTCTGGTAACTGGGTGGCTTGCGAATCAGGCGGTGGCCTTTCACCTCTCGTGTCCCCGACTTGACTGCCGCCCCCGCCAGTGCGGGTGATTAGACACCGATCTGACAAGAAGGGGTCTCGCAAAGGCTTTGAGGTAGGGGGCTGTTTTGTTCTCGGTTCCCACTTTTCCAATTTTGTGGGCAAAACAGACGTGTAACCAAAGACTTCTGTTGGAAATGCCTGAGGAGGCAGGGCCCTCTCGGCAGGGATGGGACTTCACTTGAAAGGGGAAAGCCTGCCGTCCCACTCAATTGAAGAAGACAACTCCGGGGGGTGGGGACACAAAAAAATCCTGAGGAGAAAGTGGCCTTCGAGCACTTGTGTCCCCGTTGTGGCTGGGTTCTGTGGATGTCCTGAAACAGAGAATATGAAATAAAGCTTAAATCAAGTGGTGATGAGGTATATCCAACAGGACATGTCCAGGCCTCCGCCTCTCTGCCCTGTCATTGGCTGTCCAGAGGAACTGGTTGGCCACTGTGTGAGACAGGAGGCTGGACTGGATGGACTATTGGTCTGATCCAGCAGGGCTCTTCTGATGTTCTTATGAAGGCCTCTATGCCCTGTTGTTGGCTCTCCGGAGGAACTGCTTGGCCATTGTGTGGGACAGGATGCTGGACTAGAGGGACCGCTGGCCTGATCCAGCAGGGCTCTTCTGATGTTCTTATGAAGGCCTCGGCCTCTCTGCCCTGTTGTTGGCCCTCCAGAGGGACTGGTTGGCCACTGTGTGAGACAGGATGTTGGCCTAGATAGACCACTGGTCTGATCCAGTAGGGCTCTTCTTATGTTCTTATACAGACAAAATTGTAAGTTTCAATATAGCGGTCTATTTATTTACTTCATCTATACTTAATCTTTCTTCAGAGCCAATTTGGTGCAGTGGTTAGGAGTGCATACTCTAATCTGGGAAACCCCGGTTTGATTCCCCACTCCTCCACAGGCAGATGCTGGTGTGACCTTGGGTAAGTCACAAATTATTTCAGAGCTGTTCTTCCAAGGGCAGTTTTTGAAAAAGCTCTCTCAGCCCCACCTACCTCACAGGGTGTCTGTTGTGGGGAGAGAGAGAAAAGGAAAGGGGATTGTAAGCCGCTTTGAGACTCCTTCGGGTAGTGAAGGGCGGGGTATAAATCCAATCTCCTCCTCCTCCTCCTCCTCCTCCTCCTTCTAGAGTGACTTACAGTAGTCTCCCTTCCTCCATTATATCCTCACAACAATCTTGTGAGGTTGGTTAGGCTCAGAATCACTGCATGAACTTCTGTGGCAGAGTGGGGATTCGAACTCGGGTCTCCCAGATCCTAGTCTGACACTCTAATTGAGGGTTGCCACTTACCCAGTTTCAGTGGGCCTTCTGCTGCTTTTGCTGTGGCCTTTCCCACTGCCCTTCTACAAGCTGCAGAAGGAAAATAGGGGAGGAAAGCGGCACAATGTGTGTCATGGCATCACTTCCTGTGAAAACCCTGATGTCAGAGCACACCACGATGCCCTAGGCATGCCTCAGATCTCTATGGTCTTTATCAGATGGGACAGATCTGCCATGATGGCCTGACAAAAAAGGCAAGTCGGGTGAGCCTTCTAACTAAAGGTTGGCATTTTGAAGAGAAGAAGAAGAGATTGGATTTATACCCCGCCCTTCACTACCTGAAGGTGTCTCAGAGCGGCTAACAAACTCCTTTCCCTTCCCCTCCCCACAACAGACACCCTGTGAGGTAGGTGGGGCTGAGAGAGCTCTGACAGAAACTGTTCTTTTTCAAAGACAGCTCTGACAGAACTATGGCTTTTGCCCAAGGTCATCCAGCAGGTGTCAGTGGAGGAGTGGGGAATAAAACCTGGTTCTCTCAGATTAGAGTCCGCAAACTTAACCACTACGCCAAACTGGCTTAGAAGGACAGGCCACAACATTCCCTCATGGAGTCCCATGATGTATTTTCCTTCGGCAGGGATGCCAGTTTACCCTTGGTTACTGGCAGGGGATTGGGGGGGGTAGAGTTGCTAAATCCAGGTTGGGAAACTCTTGAGGATTTGGGGATGGAGCCTGGGGAGGACAGGGACCTCAGTGGGGTACAATGCCACAAAGCCCACCCTCCAAAGCATCCATTTTCTCCAGGGGAACTGATCTCTGTAGTCTGGAGATGAGCTGTCATTCCTGGGGATCCCCTGGCCCCACCTGGAGGCAGTGGCATCCCTACCTGTGCCATACTTATTCCTGTAAGAGTGAGTGAAGTATGGGGCCTAGAACGTGAGGGAAAAGACAAGAGGAGGCGGAAGTCAGTTGGTGGAAGAGCGAAAAGAGGAACATCGGATCTGACAGAGTGGCTAAATAACCATCAGTCATTTAGTCTTGAATTCCTTTGCGTGTTTGTTTTCTCCAGTGGTTGTCGTCGCTATTTATCTGTTCCATGTTTATTGTGTTAATTCATGTCATAACGAAATATTTATAACATCTCCCTCTTCGGAGGTTTTCACACAGAGCCATCTGTCAAGCATTCTCAGGGGCTGGATCCGGCGTAAATTTCCACCGACAGGATGAGGGAGGGTGACGATTGCCAGTTCTCCGCTCCCATAGCAGGTCTACGACTGCCCTCCCCTTCAGAGGTTACAGCTAGACATTATGGCATCCATGGGTCCAACCTGTGGATGCGACCGCCATCTTATAGCTCAGGGGTGTCAAACATGCGGCCTGGGGGCCAGATCAGGCCCCCGGAGGGCTTCTATCAGGCCCACAGTAGAACGGGCTGCCTTCTGCTTCTTCTTCCAGTTCCGCTGCTGCAGCGTCATCATAGGTTTGCAGCTTACAGATACACACCTGAAAAGCATACTCAGGATTGCAACGGCACAGAGCAAGAGGTGTCAGTTATCAGACACTGTTAAATAAAGAAAATATCTCAGGAGCGCTAATGTTTTAAGCATGTTTTTATTTTAAGTTTTAAAAAAAACCCTTTTGTGTTTGTGTACTTTATAAAGTTTATACCTCCACTACCTGGCATTACATTTTATGACACACACAACCCGGCCCAACAAGGTCTCATTTATGTCAGATCCGGCCCTCATAACAAATGAGTTTGACACCCCTGTTATAGCTGAACTCAGGCCATTAATAAATGCTGGAAACTCCTGGGGCAGTGCAGAGGGACTAGTTCCCTGTGTTCCCCTCCACCAAACTTTTAATGTGACACGGCTGTTTCAGCACAGTTTGGTGAGAGCCAGTTTAGTGTAGTGGTTAAGTGCGCGGACTCTAATCTGGGAGAACCAGATTTGATTCCCCACTCCTCCACTTGCACCTGCTGGATGACCTTGGGCAAGCCGTAGTTCTGATAAGAGCTGTTCTTAAAAAAAGAGCAGTTTCTGTTGGAACTCTCTCAGCCCCCCCTACTTCACAGGGTGTCTGTTGTGGAGAGGGGAAGGGAAAGGAGTTTGTAAGCCAGCTCTGAGACACCTTTGGGTAGTGAAGGGTGGGGTATAAATCCAATCTCTTTTTCTTCTTCTTCACATGAGAAGGCATGAGGAGAAAACAGTAGAATGCCTGGACCCACCATGCCGCAGGAACGATTAGGCATCTTTTAATGGCCCAAGTTCAACTGTAAAATGGCAGTGGTGTGCATACCGTAACGTCTAGTTGTGCCTTAAGATACATTGCCTTTGGATAGGGAGGTTCCATTTAGCTACTATGTATAAGGGACATGGAGAGAGCTCTCTGTCCCTCAGGAATCTGCCTTATCCTTTCTCGAAGGAAGCAACGAAGTCATCATGACTTCGCATCTTGTGGCAGTGAATTCCATGAGGTCATTATGCCTGATAGAAAGGAGACTTTGATAGAAACCTGGGATTTTGCTGCAGATTTCTACCAATAAAACAATCACAGAAGAAGAGGAAGAGGAAGAAGAAGAAAAAGAACAGGAGGAGGAGGAGAAGAAGAAGAAGAAAAAACCCAGGTGGGTAGCTGTGTTAGTCAGTCTGTACCAGCAGCAAGCAGGAGCTGCGGTGGCTCAAGTGGTTAAGACGCTGAACTGCAGGCTGTGGAAGGTCGGTAGTTCAGCAGTTCGAGACCCAGGTGTGCTGCATGACGGAGTGAGCTCCCGTCTCTAGTTCCAGCTCCTGCCAACCTAGCAGTTCGAAAGCAAGAAATTGCAAGTAGATAAATAGGTACCACTTCGGTGGGAAGGTAACAGCGTTCCGTGCGCCTCGGCGTTTAGTCATGCCGGCCACATGACCACAGAAACGTCTTCGGACAGCGCTGGCTCTTCGGCTTGGAAATGGAGATGAGCACCGCAACCCTCGAGTCGGATTCGACTGGCTTTCGAGCAAAGAAAACCTTTACCTTTACCTTACCAGCAGAAAAGAGCAAGAGTCCAGTAGCACCTTAGAAACTTATCAAAATTTGTGGCAGGGGATGAGGTTTCATGAGTCACCGCTCACTTCTTCAGATACCACACAGCAGTGACTCACGAAAGCTCCTGCCCTGCCACAAATTGGGTTAGTCTTTAAGGTGCTCCTGGACTCCTGCTCTTTTCTATTGCTAAAGATCAGACCCGACGGCCACTTTGTGTGCCTTGCAGTTCTGCCCTTCGTACTCGCTCAGAGGTAGCCTTACCAGGGTTCCCCAAGGTTCTAGTTACATGATAGCCTGTGTTGAACATCTTGGGGTAGTGGCACAGAAGAGGAACATGGTTTCACATGCAGGCAAACATGCATGTGAGAACACACAAACCCAGGATGGGTTTGTTACATGGTGCATGACCTCCCATGAGTGTTGCGTGTTTGCCTGTATGTAAAAGTGTGTGCCTCTTCAGTGCCACCAGCCCAGGATATCACATACCCAGTGCCTTGGGAGAACCCTGCTATGGCAGCCTCCAAGCAAGTACAAAGGGCGGAGCTTCCAATGACCTTAGCTCCTCCCCTTCATGCATGCCCTTAGCATGTAAGAGCAGTCTAGCTAAGTTACAAAGACAAGACAGTTACCTTAAATGAAACAAGGTAAAGGTTTCCCTCGATTGAAAGCCAGACGAATCCGACTCTAGGGTTGCGGTGCTCATCTCCGTTTCCAAGCCGAAGAGCCAGTGCTGTCCGAAGACTTCTCCATGGTCATGTGGCCGGCATGACTAGACGCCGAGGCGCATGGAATGTTGCTATCTTCCCACCGAAGCAGGACTTATTTATCTACTTGCAATTTCTTGCTTTCGAACTGCTAGGTTGGCAGGAGCTGGAACCAGAGACCGGAGCTCATTCCGTAATGCAGCACTCGGGTCTCGAACTGCTGAACGACCAACCTTCCAGCCTGCAGTTCAGCCGCAGCCCCTAGTAAATGAAACAAATACACCCCCAAACTCCCTACTGCCCCTTCTCAGGGTCTTGCTTATATTTTTTTAAAATTGTAATTGTGGAGGCCGCTTTGACTCCGGCTATCCGTTTAATGGGCTCACAGCTGACCGGCCTCTGACCGTCTCCCCCCTCGGGTTCTGTATCCAAAACCTCTGGCTTTTGGCAAAAGGGTCAAAGGTCACCACAACAATGCCAGCGGGCCTTCTCGGCGTTTCCATCCTGAAACACGAGGTCTGATCATGCGCCTGTGGGAACACAATTCATGTTCAAGGGAGCCTCTGTTGGCTTCCTTGGGCTTAAAAAGCGGTTGTCTGGAGCGCCGCATTTCACCCCGATTAAGCAAGGAAAGCAAGTGGAACAGGCACCCTGTCGGGATGATCTCTTTGCTACTGCCGCTTTGGAAATTTTCGCACCGTCGGCCAGTATCTTCCTTTAATCGGCTTTCATTCTAGCTCCTCGTCCTTATAATGAAGGCTCTGGACGGCAGGTGTCACCCAGAGGTATGCAAAGGGCACTGTCTTTGCATGCGCTGGAGCTATTTTGAGGCGGGCGGCAGACAGTGGGTTTTGAAGGCGGCGGTGAAGAGGCGTCGTTGCCCTCGGTGCGTGGATTTCTTTCCCCCCCCCTCCTGTCATGTCTGCTCAAATGGACTTTTGTGTTCCTTTAATAACCTGCGAAACCTGTTTAGCAGGAGTGAAAGCGGGCTGCGTGCACCCACTAGCAGCAACAATGCTTCTTTGATCCTGCCTTCCGCTCTGAAAAAATTACTGCCGGAATCCGGCGAGTCCCTCTTCTAAGCAGAGCCTGCCCACTGTAGGACTCCAATTTGCTTTTTCAACACCTCTGGATTTCAAAGGTGGGACAGAGGGACAGTAGCTGTCAGAAAGTATTGTGAGAGGAAAGTATAATGCTCAGACTGGAGGCTGCTGAGAGCCAATTTGGTATAGTGATTAGGAGCGTGGACTGTAATCTGGGAGAACCAGGTTTGATTCCCCACTCCTCTACACGCAGCTGCTGGTGTGACCTTGGGTCACTTACAAGTTCTTTCAGAGCTGTTCTCTCAAGGGCAATTCTCAAGAGAGCTCTCAGCCCCACCTACCTCACAGGGTGTCTGTTGTGGGGAGCTGTTGTATCTTAATGTAATAAAGACATGAGTGAGTTTATGCACAGTTCTAGTATAACAGAGCATTACTTGTATTGACCTAAGGGGCCAATCAGGGAAGCCTTTGCCTTCAGCGGGAACCACTTTTATTGGTTCCAAGCTTCATGTTCCTATTGGTTGTTATCTGTTTGTTGGGTGTGGTTTTGCCCGTTCAAATCGTATATAAGTCAGCCTTGTTCTATGAAGTTTTGTCTTGTGTTGTTATGAGCTGAATAAACATGAATTCACTTGGTTAAGAGCTGCCTCGATCTCAGTTCATAATACTGGCGACGAGGATGGGATGCAGTGGGTAGGCAGCCCCACAGAACCATAAGAGCAATCACTGACCGGGCAAGGAATTGTCACCTTGGCCCTAAGAGCAAGTCACGATGGATGACCAAGGAACAGTCGCCTTGGTCCCAAGTGATGCCAGCGAGCCAGCGCCGCTGCTGCTGCCACTGCAGCAGAATGAGTCTACCATGGCCACCATGGGCCAGTTCGAGCCGTTCAACGCAAGCACGGAGGACTGGGACACCTTCGTCTCCGCGTTCGAATCCTACGCCACCGCATCTATAGTTACCGATCCGGAGGTGAAAAAGGCGACGTTTCTGAGTGTTTGCAGGAAGAACATATTTGATGTGGCCCGGACGCTAGTGGCACCTGCAGAACTCTCAACGACCACATTAGCTGAAATCACTAAGAAACTGCGTGACCACTTCACGCCCCAACCCTCTGAAATCGCTTGCAGGGATGCCTTCCCCAAACGCGACCAGGCCAAGGGCGAGTCCATTGCCAAGTACGTGGCAGCGCTCTGGAAGACAGCTAGGCAATGCAACTTTACTGACTTAAGTGAACGTCTTTGAGACAGGCTAGTTTGTGGCCTACAAAATGAGAAGCTACAGAGGCGACTGTTTGCCAAGAAAGAACTCACGTTCCAGGTAGCTTATGAAGAAGCAGCAGCAGCCGAAGCTGCGGAGCAGTCTACCCGTGAGGTGCGGCAATCCAGAACGCCTCCAGAGTCCTGAAAACTACAACCGGTCCACCAGGATAGCGTGGATACAAGGGTGTAGACTTTCCAGTTTCCGGGGGGGGGGGGCTGGGGCTGGGCCAGAGGCATTGCTTTGCTAGGAGCAAGGGTGGCTCCCGGGGGAGGCTGAGCACCTTCCTGAAAATTTCGGCGGGGGCTGATGCCCCACCGCCCCCACGAAGATTACGAAGACACTGACAGCGAGGAGGACGACGTCCATCGAACGAGAGCAGATAACCGCAAAAGCTACCACCAGCGGCATATCACACCGCACTCAATAATGGATCGTAGTCCAGTGGAGCTCCTAATGCACCGCCACTTGACAACCATATTGGACCGCCTGCATCCCAACCTCGCGGCAGACCGGCCACCACAATGAGAGGCTCCAGACCCCATCTGCTTATTCCAGCCTGGTGACCTTGTCTACGGCAGGAACTACAGCAAGGGCCCTTTGTGGGTGGAAGCGACCGTGACCGCCAGCACCGGACCAGTGTCGTACGTGATTTCCACTGTGGAGGAGCATAATCTGCGCAGGCACCTTGATCAGCTCCAGAGGCGTTGGGTTCAAGAAACAGAGTTAGCAGAGGTGCTTAAATAAAGCCACAAATGCAGCAGCGTCACTTTACCAGGTCATTCAGCTTACAAAGGTACACAGAGCCACGTTGCAAGTTTAGAAGAAAAAGTCTTCTCTCTCTATTTGAGAAGTACACTTTTGGATAGGAAAGAGTAGGGACAGGATAGAGTACTAACTTACTGGCTAGGGATGGAAGCAGATGGCGAGAGGGCCATCTGCCTCATGGGGCCAAGAGAGATCCGCATGCCGTCCCTCTTGGTCTGTGCAGGGAGAGAGTTCATCATCACCTGAGAGAGTGAAGGGAAGGAAGGCATTGTCCCTGAGAACACAATCTGCATTTCAAAGGGGACAGTGGCAGAAGGGAAAACATAGGAAGAAAGGTCAGTGTGCTTGTCTAGCTATCTAGTCTCTCTTGCCACGAAGTCTGGAGGCTGAGGCAGGGACATTGCACCCGGAACTTCCAACAAATATGTGAATCAGGCACTGAGGCAGCTTACAATCCATAAGCCAGAAATCAGCTACACTACTAAGAGGTTAAAGGAAAGAGGAGCAGGTACAGACCCGGCATGGAAAGGGTTATTCTTCCAACGCAAGCTCTTCTTCGATCCTTTTATTCTCAGTCTCCTAGGGCTCCGGCAGACAAGCCAACAAGACCGTTTGCTAAGTGGCGGCTGCTCGAAGTCTCTTTGCTCCGGCCCAGCTTGTTGGAAAAGGAGCGTTCTTTCTGACTGAAGGTGACCCTGCATTCAGGTTGTTAGTGGAAGGAAGAAAAGGCTCGTCGGCTATTGATCTCGGCCAATCAGAATCGTTCCCTGTCAGCCACAGACCCATCTGTGTGTTAAGGCGGAGGGGCTTACCCCTCAATCAGAATACCTGGTTTCATTTGAAGCCTCCCTCCGGGGTGCGATTTAGAAGAAAGGCCACCGTTCCCATATGAGACCCTTTGGCTTGGTCCAAGGCAGGAATGAAGCTCATGCATTCTAGCAGTATATCATCCAAGGAGAGTGTGCGTGCATCTTCGGTGTCCATGGGCAGACAGAATCTATCGATACTAAGAAATTGTGTCTCAGCATCCTCTTTGCCGGAAAGAAACAATCCTTGATTTGTTACGGCGCCCAAATTCAGATGCCATGGCAAATTGAGGTCTGATCGAAGACCTTCTAAACGGGGAGGGTTTCATTCTCGGCTTTGTCCTCCAAAGAAGGAGGAAGGCGGGAAGGTGGACCTGCCAGGGGTCATTTTGTAGAAAAAGAGGTGCAGGAGCTCAGTAGCATAACTTATTAGCATAACTTATTTGCATATGCCATGCCCCCTGACATCACCGGAAGTGTGTCAGAATGCAACACCCACCGCTCAGGCTCCACTGGACTCTTTTGGATTGCTAGCTATTGGGGGGGGAACATGCAGATCTGCCCTCACAGAGGAGGGAGAGCTTGTACGTGAAGGCAGGCTGGGGGGGGCTCTGCAACTTACCTGGCTGCTTTTGCTCCTTGTGGTCCAACTGAGGGCTGCTGGGAGCAGGGGGTGGGGCTTGTTGCATGTGCCCGCCCCCTGGGCTCCTTACTGCCAGAGCTCCGCTCCTGTGCGCTCCCGGAGGAAATAACCCCTGGAATAAACCATGCTCCCTCGCGATAGGATGAAACTCCAGTTTGGTTCAGACGAACGAAGACAGATTTAGTGGCGTGCTGAAGGAGACAGCCGGTAGTCTCCAGAGAGCTGAAAGTGGTTCGAGAGCCATTTCCCTTCCTGCGTTAGATGCAGGCGGTTCTTTTCTCTGGCTGTCATCGCTGGTCAAACCAGTTTGCTGGTTTGGGAAGCAAAACCAGTTTGGAGGTGAAAGTGCTGCCGAGTCGCAGCCGACTTATGGTGACCCCGTAGGGTTTCCAAGCCAAGAAACGTTCGCAGGTGGTTTGCCATTGCCCGCCTCTGTGTAGCAACCCTGGACTTCCTTGGTGGTCGCCCATCCCTGTACAAACCCGGTCTGACCCTGCTTAGCTTTTGAAATCTGACCCTGGTCCTTTCCGCACTTGGATCGCATCCCTGGTTTTATCAGAGCTCAACTCACGACACAATACCTTGCATTTATCTCTGGTTATAACAGCTTCCGTTTATCCAGGGACAAGTGTGGGGTGAAACCGGGGTGACCTCAATGTAATGTGGAAACAAAAAATACTCTTGAGATAATTACAGGGGTGAACTCGAGTGTGGTGTAGAATGTGAAAATACCCTGAAAGAATTACAGGGGTGAACTCAAGCGTAATGTAGAATGAAAATCTGGGGACAGGGTTCAACCAGGATTCAAGGTCTAGTGCGGAATCACCCCAGATCAGATTAGGCTCGGCCATCCAAGTTCTGGCAAAACCAGTTTCCTAAGGGCCAAAATGAGTTGGGCGTCCATAAGTACTGATCTCTCCTTCAAGCCGCCTTTAGCTTTCTCGAAAGGAAGGGGGTGGGGGGACATGAGCTGTTATTTCCAGATCTGGGCCTTTTTGGTGGCGGCTCCTACCTGGTGGAACGAAGAAGAGAAGGGAAAGGAGATTGTAAACTGCTCTGAGAATCCTTCCGTTGGTAAAGGGCGGGGTATAAATCCAATCTCCTCCTCCCCCCCTCTCTCCTCCTTGTCATCTTGTTTGGTGTAGTGGTTAAGTGTGTGGACTCTAATCTGGGAGAACCGGGTTTGATTCCCTGCTCCTCCACTTGCAGCTGCTGGATGACCTTGGGCAAGCCGTAGTTCTGTCAGAGCTGTCCTTGAAAAAGAGCAGTTTCTGTCAGAGCTCTCTCAGCCCCACCTACCTCCCAGGGTGTCTGTTGTGGCGAGGGGAAGGGAAAGGAGTTTGTAAGCCGCTCTGAGACTCCTTTGGGTAGTGAAGGGCGGGGTATAAATCCAATCTCCTCCTCCTCCTCTTCCTCCTCCTCCTTCTTCCTCCAAACCCCAGCCCCCAGATGTTTCCTAACCCAACCCTGGCAACCCTAGCCAGTGAGAATAGGGTGTAAAGCCAGTTGCACACCATGCCAGCTAACAGAAACAGGTGCACTTCCACCCATCAGCACAGCATCTCAGTCCTGCCATTGCACAAAATCATGTAAGTGTATTTTCAAACACTATATCCTACTATTTGAAGTCTCATTTCCATTGTTTCCACTGTTTAGGAGATTAAACTCCTCCCCCCCCCCACGCACAAATGAGCATTCAGTATGCTTCTGCCTGCTAATTTTAAGTAAAGTGGCCCAATTTTTGCAAAAACTCCCAGGGGGGAATGTTGCAAAGGTCCCCCTCCGCCCCCCACTCAAAAGTGATCTTTTGGGGAAGCATTTTCAAGTTGTGATCTACTGCACTGCTGCTGCTTATTAACTGATGTCTGTACTGTTGGAACGTCTGGATTGAATGATGCAAAGCGAATCGGACTGACGAGTGCGCAGGGCTCAGTCTCCCCGTGACCTCATGCTCGTGGACTCTCAAACTCCTTCATGCCCTGGAAGTCTTCAAGAGAGCTCAGGGATCAAACAGATTGAGATGAAGATCATATGTCTAATTCTCCCCATCAAATGCAGACTTCAGGCCTGAGTAACCTCAGATTGCCTCGGGGTCATGCAAGGAAGGAAGTGAGGGTTAACCCTTCAACCTCCACTTGGCTTTGCGATCTTAATTCTGTTCCCCAGCTCTGCTATTATTATTTGAAAGGAGAAAATGTGTGTGTGTGTGTGTGTGTGTTAAGTGCGGTCAAGTCGCTTCCGACTTATGGCGACCCTCTGAATTAATGTTCTCCAAAACATCCTGTCGTTAGCAGCCGTTCTTGGGTCTTGCAAACTGAGGACCATGGCTTCTTTTATTGAGTCCATCCATCTCATGTTGGGTCTTCCTCTCCCCCCCTCCCCCGCTGCCTTCAGCTTTTCCCAGCATTATTGTCTTTTCCAGTTACTCTTGTCTTTTCATGATGTGACCAAAGTACAATATCCTCAGTTTAGCCATTTTGGCTTCTAGGGAAAGCTGAGGATTGATTTCGTCTAGGACCTGCTGATTTGTCTTTTTGGCGGTCCGCAATAGGAGCTGCGGTGGCTCAAGTGGTTAAGACGCTGAACTGCAGGCTGTGGAAGGTCAGTAGTTCAGCAGTTCAAGACGCGGGTTGCCGCATGACGGAGTGAGCTCCTGTCTCTAGTTCCAGCTCCTGCCAACCTAGCAGTTCGAAAGCAAGAAATTGCAGGTAGATAAATAGGTACCACTTCGGTGGGAAGATAACAGCGCCTTGGTGTTTAGTCATGCCGGCCACATGACCACGGAAATGTCTTCGGACAGCGCTGGCTCTTTGGCTTTGAAACGGAGATGAGCACCGCAACCCTAGAGTCGGACTCGACTGGCTTTCGAGCAAGGGAACCGTTACCTTTAATATCCATAAAATGCTCCTCCAACACCACATTGCAAAAGAAATCTACGTTCTTCCTTCCTGTCAGCTTTCTTCATTGTCCAACTTTCACACCCGTACCTAGTAATGAAGAATACAATGGCATGAATTAACTTGAACTTGGAGAAAATGCATGTTTCTAAAGGCCACATCTTTTCTTCTTGAAAAAAATTGCTAACAGCAGAGTTGTGGTGGTGGTGGTGGTATTTTGAATAGCCAAACTGAAGGACGATTAAAGGGGTAGACCCCTTCTTTTCCTGTACTGCCCCAAGGCAAATTGAGGTTGTGTAAGCCTGCATTTTATAGGTGGAATGCTTTCAGCCCTAAGTTGGAGAGCTCTTGCTTTGTGTGCATGTGGGGTGTCCTGAGTTTAAAGAGAGCCAGAGAGCCAGTTTGGTGTAGTGGTTAAGAGCGGCAAACTCTAATCTGGGAGAACGGAGTTTGATTCCCCATGCTTTCACATGCAGCTGCTGGGTGACCTTGGGTCAGTCAAAGTTCTCTGAGACTGCTGTTCTCTTAAGAGCAGCTCTCAGAGCTCTCTCAGCCCCACCTACCTCACAGGGTGTCTGTTGTGGGGAGAAGAAGATGAGATTGTAAGCTACTCTGAGACTCCGAGCGAAGGGCAGGGTACAGATCCAATATCATAATCTTCTTTTTCTTCTTCCTCCTCCTCCTCCTGGTATCTGTAATGAAAAAGGTGTCAAGGAAGACAGCTTGGAGAGACCCTTGCTTGGGAGTTCTTGCCAGTCGGAACTGACAGTATATTAGGCAAGATGGAGCCATGTGTTGATGGCTCAGTGTAGGAGTCCTCTGTCCTTTAATATTTAAAGTCTGGCATGTGTGCGGAGAGAGCTGGCTGTCAAATCCACACATTCGTTCACGCTCGAGCATGCTGTTGCCGAGAAAGCTGCCAGACGGCATGTGCGCCAGTCTGTCCTCCTTGGAATCGCCGTGTGCTCGCAAAGCAGTAGCCCTTCAAGCGCCATCTTTAGTTTTTGAAAAAACCACACCATGATAATCAAAATGTATTTGTTTTAGTCAAACCTTAACAAAGCGGCTGTCTTCCGACAGTGGCATTTGCAAATTATTCTGCGCCAGGGCCCGGGAAAGGACGATACATGGAAACAACATGTTTTCAGCGGTTCCCAAATTCAGATTCTATGGAATCAGCGAGAACATTTCCCTCCGTCGCGTTGAGGCCCAGCCGCGGCATAGGAAGTGTCGCCGCAAACCGCAAACATTTTGAAATGTTGTGACGGGATAAAGAACCGGCTCTTGTCGTCTTAATTATAGCTTTTATTATTTGCAAACAGAATTGAGCCTTGGGCATGAGGGGGAAGTGGGGGTGTGGAGGGAGACGTTTGCTAACAGGCATTGGCAGGCGTTCGCTAACAGGCGAAGAGAAGCAGTTAGGGAGTTCATTAAAGAGAAAACACTGGCTGGGTCGCCGAAACACGCTCGGATCCAATGTTTTCCTCTCCTCTCATTGGCACTGGGAAAGAAAACAATGGAGCCGAAAAACAATGCGGCGAAATTCACAGACGAGAGTCAACACAAGGCGTTACCTCTTAGCAAGGAAAAGGATATGCCAAGGTTGCTGCCATATGCTTCGCTCTCCAGGTTTCCTCATTCGGATTCTTTTCAGTTTCTAATGGGAAACTCTGGCCCCGGTCACACGGGCCGGATATCGCGGGGGGAGGCGTGGCTGTTTGCCCTGGAGCGAACTACCGTGCGGCAGCCGGATCAAATGTCCCGCCGGACGTCCCGCCAACATCCCGTGGTGGTGGGGAGGTGCCAATCATACCCCACTCCTGCGGTGCGGCAAAGAAGCGGCACCGCGGGGGTTGTGTTGTTTTTTTTAACCCAAGTGTTTGCATGCACCGTTGGGTGCTTATGCGCACCCGTGGAGACTTGACAAAAAAAAAAACTTTTCGCAACGGGACATGGGCAGGAACCGGATGCCACGAGCTAACACTGGAAACGTGATCTGACGCCCACCCTTGCCCCGCGCCTTCTGGAAACTAGTACCTTGGAGGTACTAGTTTTTTACAGCGCATCTTCGGGGTGAAGCCTCGGGTGAGCCACGGGAGCTCTACGCTTCCCAGATGTGGCGGTGAGATCGTGCCCGGAAAATCCACCTATCTTTCATCTCTCTAGCGTGCCTAATGCTCCGTGTGACCGGGGCCTCTGAGTAGCATTTGCAGCATCAAAAAGAGTTCTGGTGGCTAGGGCTGCCATCTTTCCACCAACGTCCGGGGAACCCTCGCCCCCGGCTCTCATTTCCCGTCACGGTTGGAGCGGTGACAGGAGAAGAAATAACCAAAAGGTGTGGTCAGGCCAACGGTGTGATGTTGCTGCTGGGGAAAACCTAGAAGTGACGCCACATGTCTCTAGGAATTACTGAATACTCTATGGTAAACCATAGAGCTTCTGGTAATTCCTAGAGGGGTGTGATATTGCCCCCCCGATGTCCCCAACCCCCCAGACTCTCTCCGGTTTCCTGGCCATCAGTGTTCCCTCTAAGTTAAGTTACTGTGAGCTAGCTCACAGTTTTTTAGCCTCCGGCTCACACGTTTTTGCCTTAGCTCAGGAAGGAGGGCTCCAGCGCAAACTGATTTATGCAGCGGCTCACTCACAACTTTAATGCCAGTAGCTCACAAGGTAGAATTTTTGCTCACAGGACTCCACAACTTAGAGGGAGCCTTGCTGGCCATACTTCACAAGCCTGCTGGATGCTCATGATGTATTTGGAATCATCTGTTTATGCACATATGTATTGATCACAGTTGATACTGCGAGAGAGAGGAGAAGCAAGCACATTGGCAGGCAGTGCTAATTTTAACACAATGTCTGTCCTGTCAAAATATACTTTAGCTCTCTGTCCAAGCTTTGCTATTCATCTTTCTTTGTACCGTCTCTGTACCCATTCAGTCTGTTCATTTTGGGGATCAGTGTTTCTGAAGAAGATACATTCCAATGCAGCTTTAAGTCAAATTGCAGCTTAACTCTTCATTAGTGGCCACTTCTCCCCATTGACAATCAAGCAACATCAGGCTTGGACAGAGAGCTTCTTTGCGTGAGATAATTTTTTCATTTTATTTTTTTGGATATTTCTATCCCGCCCTCCCTGCATAGCAGGCTCAGGGCAGGTTCCATCGTCGGTAATATACAAACAGTTAAAAACAATTAAAACACATCAATTCAAAGACAACTACTGCTAATTCCTGTATTTCAAACCAGTGCCTCAACAGATGAGGTCTACTATGATTTGGGTTTCGAAGGATGACACATTTGATCTACTTAGGGTTGCCAGACCCCCGGTCCTGGCGGGGGTTTACCCGTTTTTTTGGGCTTCAGCAGGGCTCTTTTGGTAGAAAAAGCCCAACAGGAACTCATTAGCATAACAGGCCACACCCAACAGCAGAAACGTATTAGCATATTAGGCCATACCCCTGACAGCACAGCTCATTCACCTATTAGGCCACACCCCCATGTTACCAGAAGTGTGGTCATCCAGCCACACCCACCTTTTGCTTCTTATTCTGTTGACCTTGTTTGTTGTCAAAACCCAGGGCCTTTTTTTGTAGCAGGAACTCCTTTGCATGTTAGGCCACACACCCCTAATGTAGCCAATCCTAATGAGTTTCTGTTGTTGGGTGTGGCCTATTATGCTAATGAGTTCCTGCTGGGCGTGGCCAACTCGGGAGCCAGCCAGAACTCCGTTCCTGTGCGTTCCTGCCCAAAAATAGCCCTGGGCTTCAGCCCGCTGCTTGGAGATCAGGCACGTGGGGACCTGCTGGCTAGAAGCACTTAAAGGGCCCCTTTAAATCTCGCAGGAGGGGAGGGAGAGGGGCGGCTGTGGGGTTGGAGCTTGGGGCAGGGACATCCCCAACATGATCACATTGGGGTCACCCCGCCCCCTTCTGGGAACAACCCCCAAAGTCCCCCACCGGGGACAAAGACGGACCTGGCGACCCTAGGTCTACTGTAGGGGAGGCCCGAGAGAGTGTGGACGCCTGCCACCTCAACTAAAAGCCTGGCGGAAGAGCTCCGTCTTGCAGGCCCTGTGGAACTGTAAAAGGTCCGGCAGGGCCCTGATCTCACATGGGAGCTCATTCCACCAGGTAAGGACCAGGGCCGGAAAAGCCCCGGCCCTGGTTGGGGCAAGACGGACATCCCTGGGGCCGGGGACCATCAGAAGGTGCTGATTGGCTGATGGTAACGTTCTCCAGGGCTCATGTGGCTACGGGCACTCCATGCCTTTATCAACTGTGATCAAGTTCTCGTAGAGGAGCAACAAGCAACAGGCAGGGGGGAAGTGCTACTCCCAGATCAATGCAGCCGTCCCCAGATGAAACACAGCAGGCCTTTCCCCCACCCCCCCACCCCATACGCTGCTTCACCAACAATCCATGCTGCAGTGTAACTTCCAGGAAAATACTGAGTAGACCAAGTCTCTGGCCACCCAAATGGGCTGTGTCGTTGAACGATCACTCGAGTGACCTTGAACTAGACCCACCTTCGTTCACCTCCCGGGAGAATGCAGACATTGTGTGTCAGATTGAGCCCGATCGATATTCCAGTAACACTGTAGAAATCTAGCAGAGTGTTTCCCTAAATACAGATATAAGCTGGTAGCTAAGCAGCCGGCTGTCTTTTCCACTTATTTAACTGTGTTTCGTGATGATCCAGAGGCCTAGGAGCGGCTTTTCACTTAGGCACGGGGAGGGCTGCCCACTCTGAATATGGAGATTTGCTGGTGATGCCCGGGGAAGACAGGGTTAGGAAGGTCGGGAGGTCAGCAGGGATGCCATGCCCGCTATGGTTGCCAGCTTCCAGGTGGAGCCTGGAGATCTCCTGCCTTCCTGCCTCCAATCTGGGAGAACCGGGTTTGATTCCCCACTCTTCCACTCGCAGCTGCTGGATGACCTTGGGCTAGCCATAGTTCTGACAAGAGCTGTTCTCTCAAGGACAGTTCTGGAAAGAGCTCTCTCAGCCCCACCTATCTCACAGTGTGGTGGGGAGGGGAAGGGAAATTGTAAGCTGCTCTGAGACACCGAGCGAAGGGTGGGGAATTTCTTCTACTTTACAATGGATCTCCAGCTCTCCTGCAGGAAATGGCTGCTTTGGAGGGTGAACTCTATGGCACAGTACCCTGCTGGGGTCCCTCCTCTCCCCAAAACCCCGCCCTCCTCAGCCTCCACCCCCAAAAATTTCCAGGTATTTACCAGTCCAGAGCTGGTGACCATACTGTCCCCTAAAGCTGCTGTTTCCTCCAGGGGAGCTAATCCCTGTAGGCTGGAGATCAGTTGTGATTAAGAACATAAGAGAACATAAGAGACGCCAATGTTGGATCAGGCCAAAGGCCCATCCAGTCCAACACTCTGTATCACACAGTGGCCAAAAATACCAGGTGCCATCAGGAGGTCCACCAGTGGGGCCAGGACACCAGAAGCCCTCCCACTGTTGACCCCCCTCTCCAAGCCCCAAGAAGACAGAGCATCACTTGCCCCAGAGTCCCTATCTATACCTTGTGGCTAATAGCCACTGATTCTGGGAGAATGTCTGGCCCCCACCTCCAGACGTGTCTTTCCATCAGAGTTCGAACTCTGGGTTTAGCACAGGATTTTCAAAATGGGACTCAGCAATAGGGTTGGCAGACCCCCGTCGGCGGAGGCGGGGGGTCCCCCACTGCCAGACCCCACTTTCCTGCTGCCAGGGCTTTTTTTGTAGAAAAAGCCCAGCAGGAACTCATTAGCATAATAGGCCACACCCAACAGCAGGAACTCATTAGCGTATTAGGCCGCACCCCTGACAGAAGGGAAGGGAAGGCACCTTTGGCATGCCCGGGGGCTGGGGGGTGTGTGTCGCTCTCCAGGCCTTCCCTCTGTAGCCAGGCACGCAGAAGTTTTGGCTGTGGTGGGTGTGGCCAACTCTGAAGCCAGCCGGAACTCCGTCCCTGTGCGTTCCTGCCCCAAAATAGCCCTGCCTGCTGCCAATCAGCTGGCTAGCGTGCTTGAACTTCCCCAAAAAGAGGGTGATTGATCCAATGTGCAGGGACGTGTTTACATCCCTACCCACATGACCTGGAAGTGACATCCTCCCATCCAAGACGTCGGGCTGATGCTCTGGTATTTGGGCAAAAACTCTATGGCAGAAGCCAAATTTACCATAGAGTTTTTGCTCAAATACCAGAGCATCAACCTGATGTCCCAGATGTAATGATGTCACTTCCGGGTCACATGGGCTGTGATGTGGATCTATCATTGTATGTCAGATGGGCCTCCCTGCTGCTCTCGGTAAGTCCCCCCCCATCCCCCGCAGGTTGCCAGGAGGGACCCGGCTACCCTACTCAGCAGCAGACTGGCCATCCAATCTGTTTCTCCACAAAAGCCACCATGCAGATGAGAACTGGAGTCCTGAACATGGGGAACAGACAGGGTGAAGTAGAATCAGTGGAAAGTCTTGGTCTCTGTGGTCTGTTGGTTGGCCCTCCATAGCAACTGGTTGCCCACTGTTGGAAACAGAATGCTGGACTGGATGGACCACGGGGCTCTTCTTATGTTTCCATGACAGCCACCTGCTAGAAGTTCCCGTGTCCGAGAGGGCCGTGCGCCAGAGACTCGTTGGCTGTAATTGGTCTTTCTCACAGACTTCTCAAGTTCCTCTTCCAGCCCGCCCCCCTGTATCCGGCAGTTTACAACTAACTGGCAAATTGCCCCTGCATTATTAATGCAGCTTCAGTGCCGGCTGCTTATTTCTCTGTTCCACAAAAAAAAAAGAGAGAGCGAGAAAACTGCATAACACACTCTGGGCTGTGGAAGCAAATGATGCGTCGAGGAAGATGGGAGCACTCTGCTCTGAAGAAACAGGCTTTTCTTCCTGCACAGTGAAGACGTTTGCTGTATTAGGGATGCCAGCCTCCAGGTGGGACCTGGGGATCCTCCAGAATTACAACTGATTTCCAGATTGCAGAGATCAGTTCCCCTGGAAACAGTGGCTGCTTTGGAGGGGGGGGACTCTATGGTATTGTACCCCACTGAGGTCCCTGTCCTCCCCAGGCTCCATCCCCAAATCTCCAGGATTTTCCCAACCTTGATCTGGCTACTCTATCCTCCACCCTCCACCGGTGGCCACAGGGGACTTGACGACCCTGTTGCAGTTTGATGGCAATCCAAATGACGTTTATGAAGCCTCTAAAAAGAGTCGGGTCTTGAGAAATGGGGTCTTTCCCTAGTTTAGAAGAACAGCGGGAAATCCTCTTTGCCCTTTTGGACTTCAGTTTTGTGGATCCGTGCTTCTGTAGCTGAAGTAACGGAAGCAATTCCATGCCTTATTATCTATGGGTTATCATTGTTAGCTTCAGAGGGCAGCCCTGTTGGTCTGTGGTAGAAGAGCTCGATTCGAGACCAGCACCTTAGAGACTAACAGAGGTCCATCAGTGGCTATTAGCCACAAGGTATAGATAGGGACTCTGGGGCAGGTGATGCTCTGTCATCTTGGTGCTTGGGGGGGGGGTCAACAGTGAGAGGGCTTCTGGTGTCCTGGCCTCACTGGTGGACCTCCTGATGGCAACTGGTGTTTCTGGCCACTGTGTGATACAGAGTGTTGGACTGGATGGGCCTTTGGCCTGATCCAAAATTGGCATCTCTTATGTTCTTAACTAAATTTCTGGGGAATAAGACCGAAATCTTACACCCGGGAAATCTCGTTGTCCTTTAAATTGCTACTGGATTAAAATCTAGCTCTTCTGCTATTATTTATCATTTTATTTATTTTATTTACTCCCACCCTTCCTCGAAGAAGAAGAAATTGGATTTATACCCCACCCTTCACTACCCAAAGGAGTCTCAGAGTGGCTTACCATCCCTTTCCCTTCCCCTCCCCACAACGGACACGCTGTGAGGTAGGCAAGGCTGAGAGAGCTCTCTTGAGAACTGCCCTTGAGAGAACAGCTCAGAGAGAACTTGTGACTGACCCAAGCTCTCACCAGCAGCTGCATGTGGAGGCGGAGTGGGGAATCAAACCTGGTTCTCCCAGATTAGAGTCCGTGCTCTTAGCCACGACACCAAGAAGCTCAGGATGGTGTACATAGTTCTCCCTCCCTCCAGTTTATCTTACAACTACCCTGTGGGGAATCAAACCTGGTTCTCCCAGATTAGAGTCTGCACTTTTAGCCACGACACCAAGAAGCTCAGGATGGTGCATATAGTTCTCCCTCCCTCCAGTTTATCTTACAACTACCCTGTGAAGTAGAGCAGACGAGTGGCCCAAGGCCAGTCTCAATTCCAATACAAAACGTTTCAGTACAAGTGGGGATTTGAACCAGTGTCTCCACAGTCCATTTGCAGCACTCTCATATATGAGTCTGGCCTTACACTAAGCTAAACCACTGGTCTGTCCAGGTCAATAATAACTGGCACTGGGTCTTCAGTGTTTCAGGGAGGGGGTCTCATCTACTACCTAATCCTTTTAACTGGAAATGCTGGGGAATGAGGCTGAGAGCTTTGGGATACATGGCCCCACTACACTGAGCCACAGCACAGGAGAGCCAGGCTGGTGTAGTGGTTAAAAGTGGCGGACTCTAATCTGGAGAACTGGGTGTGATTCCCCACTTCTCCTCCACTTGAAACCTGCTGGGTGACCGTGGGCAAGTCAGAGTTCTCTCAGAACTCTCTCAGCCCCACCTGCCTCACAAGGTGACTCTTGTGGGGAGAGGCAGGGAAGGCGATTGTAAGCCACTTTAAGACTCCTTAAGGGAAGAAGAAGAAGAGCTGGTTTTTATACCCTGATTCTCTCTACCTGAAGGAGTCTCAGAGCAGCTCACAATCACTTTCCCTTCCTCTCCCCGCAACAGACACAGCTCTGAGAGAACTGTGACTGACTCCAGGTCACCCGGCTGGCTACATGTGGAGGAGTGAGGAATCAAACCCAGTTGTCCAGATTAGAGTCTGCCGCTCTTAACCACTACATCGCACTGGCTCTAGTAGGGCCGTATAAAAACCAGTTTTCCTCCTCTTCCTCCTCCTCCTCCTCCTCACTGTACTACTACACCATAACTCTCTCTCATTTATACAATATGAATATCTTCAGTGCATGTCCACTTTGCTCATAGTTGCATTGCCTCATGGGCTTGTAGTTTATAGACTACATAAATAACAACTCCAGTGTATTCTGTGCTGGACCATGAGGTCTTAAGGCAGGGGGTTTCATAAAATCATAGGAAGTTAGAGTTGGAAGGGACCTTGCAGGTCGTCTAGTCCAACCCTCTGCACTCTGCAGGAGCATAGCCGGAAGATAGCCCTACAACATAGCCGAAAGATGGTCACCCAGCCTCCGCTTGAAAACGTCCACCGAAGGAGGATCCACTCCCGAGGCAGTCTGTTCCACTGCTCAACCACTCTGACAGTTAGGAAGTTTCTCCTGATATTTAGCCAGTATCGACTCCCTTGTAATTTCCACCCATTGGATCTAGTCTTGCAATCCGGAGCAAGAGAGAAGAGATCTGCTCCATCTTCTACATGACAGCCCTTCAAATACTTGAAGACTGCAATCGTGTCCCCTCTAAGCCTTCTCTTTCCCAGGCTAAACAGACCCGACTCTTTCAGCCTTTCCTCGTTAGACTTGGATTCCAACCCTCTCACCATCCTGGTTGCCCTCTTCTGGACACGCTCGAGCTTGTCAACATCCTTCCTAAAACGTGGTGCCCAAAACTGAACACAGTACTCCAGGTGAAGCCTGACCATAGCAGAATAGAGAGTATTTACCAAAATGAAGCATAATTCATGTACACAAGGCTAATCTAGGAATGCTTCCATGCAACTTTTATTGGTCCCAGTTCCGTCGGAGAAGGAATTTGATGACAATTGTAATCCCATTCTCCATTGTGCTCCAAAGATATAAATGGAGCATTGTGTCTATCGATGCCCAATTTTCCACAAGGCTGGAAAAAGTCTGGGCTTGAATAAATTTATTATCTGTGGAGAATATTTTTGGATGTTGTACGGAATGAACCACCTCCTGCTGATGTGGCATGCTGTCCGTGCATGACAGAGCACCCAGAATAGTCTGGTTCAAATTCCCACTTGTTCTGAAACTTTCTGGGTGACCTTGCGCCAGTCCATCTCCCTACTTCACAGGGTTGTTGTGAGATAAACTAGAGAATGGGGGGGGGAACCAGTGTTCCCTCTAAGCTGAGTTAATATGAGCTAGCTCAGAGTTTTTTAGCCTCTAGCTCACACATTTCTGTCTTAGCTCAGGAAGGAGGGCTCCAGAGCAAGCTAATTTCTGCAGTAGCTAAATTGCTCACACACACCTTTAATGCCCATAGCTCACAAAGTAGAATTTTGCTCACAAGACTCCACAGCTTAGAGGGAATATTGGGGGGACTATGTGGAATCAAGAAACCGTGTTCTTCATGGTGATACATTTTGGTGCAACCATGTGCCCTGGAAACACCTGTTTTAAAAGAGAAGGCCAATAGCTTCCCCAGTTCAGTGCCAAGTTCTGCACACAGAGATTTGCAGAAGACCAAGATTGGAGTCTAGTAGTGCCTTAAAAGGAGCTGCGGTGGCTCAAGTGGATAAGATGCTGAACTGCAGGCTGTGGAAGGTCGGTAGTTCAGCAGTTTGAGACCTAAGTTGCCGCATGACGGAGTGAGCGCCCGTCTCTGGTTCCAGCTCCTGCCAACCTAGCATTTCGAAAGCAAGAAATTGCAAGTAGATCAATAGGTACCACTTCGGTGGGAAGGTAACAGCGTTCCGTGCGCCTTGGTGTTTAGTCATGCCGGCCACATGACCACGGAAACGTCTTCGGACAGCGCTGGCTCTTCGGCTTTGAAACGGAGATGAGCACTGCAACCCTAGAGTCGGATTCGACTGGCTTTCGAGCAAGGGAACCTTTACATTTACTTTTAGTACCTTAAAGCCCAACACGATTTCCATGGTATAAAGCTTTCAAGAATCAAAGTTCCCGTAGTGAGCTTTGACTTTCAAAAGCAGATACCCTGAGAATCTTGTTAGGCTTTAAAGCGCTACTGGAAGTCCTACTTTACACAGAGAGTGACTAAAATGTGGAATTTGCTACCAGAGAATGTAGCGATGGCCACAGGAATAGGCAGCTTTCAAAGGGGATTAGATAGATTCACGGAGGATAAGTCTATCAATGGCTACTAGTCATGGCAACTGTGGGGAACCTCCACATTCAGAGGCACCAAACTCTGAATTCCAGAGGAGGAGGAAACATCAGGGGATGATGTCTATGATCTGTTGCTGGCAATCCAGAGGAACTGGTTGACCACTGTGTGAGAGAGGATGCTGGACTAGATGGACTATTGGTCTGATCCGGCAGGGCCCTTCTGATGTTCTTATGAAGGTCTCAGCCTCTATGCCCTGTTGTTGGCCCTCCAGAGGCACTGGTTGGCCACTGTGTGAGACAGGATGCTGGACTAGATGGACCACTGGTCTGATCCAGCAGGGCAATTCCGATGTTCTAATGAAGGCTTCAACCTCTGTATCCTGCAAGACAGGATGCTATGCTAGATGGACCATTGGTCTGATCCAGCAGGGCTCTTCTTATATATTTTTTGAAGGCATCGGCCTCTTTGCCCTGTTGTCGGCCCTCCAGAGGAACTGGTTGGCCACTGTGTGAGACAGGATGCTGGACTAGAGGGACCACTGGTCTGATCCAGCAGGGTTCTTCTGATGTTCTTATGAAGTCCTCGGCCTCTCTGCCCTGTTGTCAGCTGTCCAGAGGAACTGGTTGGCCAGTGTGTAAGACAGGATGCTGGAGCAGATGGACCATTGATCTGATCCAGCAGGGCTCTTGTGTTCTTATGACACGAATCTTGCTGGTCTACCCAGCTACCCGCTTTAAACTATCCGGCAGAAGACCAGAAGTCCTGTTTTGCCTCTCAACTTGTGTGGAGAAAATGTTGAGGGATCTTGCAACATCCTCCCACTTCTGAAGTCCAATGGCAGTAAATGTTCTCTTTTGGGGGCGTTGATTCTACACTGGTGGAAGTTCTTAAGGCCGGCGAGCAAGGGGCATGATGTGAACTTGCATATACTGGCAGTCAAGACCAATGCTCCCTCTAAGCAAAAATTCTACTTTGCGAGCTACTGGCATTAAAGTTGTGAGTGAGCGATTTGGCTACTGCCTCAATTAGTTTGCTCTGGAGCCATCCTTCCTGAGCTAAGACAAAAATGCATGAGCTGGAGGCTAAAAAACTGTGAGCTAGCTCACACTAACTCAGCTTAGTGGGAACACTGGTCTAGATACAACGATGACGAGGACAGCTTGTAATTTCTGGTCCTGATTAAGTTTCCCCGAGGCCAGCACTGGCGGTTGTTTTCTTAAGCAGGAGAAAGCTTGTTCTTTTGAAAATCTTTGATCGTAAATTTATTATTCCTCTTCTTCGAGCGGCCTTTCCCCGTCAAGGAGCCATTCTTAATGGTTCCAAAAGTGGGTGACTCAAAGCCAGCTGAGCCCACCTTCGACGCTGCTTCCTCTTCTTTCATCCTCCTCCTCCTCTTCAAGGGAAAAGAAACGGTCCACGGTTATGAATCGTGATGCAATAAACTCAAACACGGCTCTCCCGGGAAGACACGGCGGAAGTAGAATGGCTGCCCTACAGAGAGGTCAGTTTAAACAATACAGATTGGGGAATAATGACATCGGATTACCTGCTGGGCAGTAATAGGATGGATCAATTATTGAATAGGAAGCCGACCGCTCCCGGAGTTGAGTTACTATGGAGAAGCCTGTGCGCTGTAAAAGAGTTCTCTCCGTTCAGTTTAATCGGGAAATTAAAACCAGGACGCTTTCCCCTCTAGATCGAGAACTAGAGATGCAACAAATATATTTTTTTTATTTTCTTTATCCAGGAGTGAAAAGGACATCTGTGCACCCATGAGAAATTGGCTCCAGTAGATCGACAAGTTTGTGAACAATTATAGCTTTGCAAAGATAGATCTTCAAAGATATATCTTCGAAGAAGAAGAAGAAGAAAAGATTGGATTTATACCCCGCCCTTCACTACCGAAGGGAGTCTCAGAACAGCTTACAAACTCCTTTCCCTCCCCCTCCCCCTCCCCACAAGAGCGGAAAGCGGTTTACAGACTCCTTTCCCTTCCCTTCCCCTGTTTGGTAGGCGGAGCTGAGAGAGCTCTGACAGAAACTGCTCTTTTTCAAGGACAGCTGTGCCAGAACTACGGCTTGCCCAAGGTCACCCAGCCAGGTGCAAGTGGAGGAGTGGGGGAATCAAACCTGGTTCTCTCAGATTAGAGTCCACGCACTTAACCACTACACCAAACTGTGTGTGTGTAATGTACTCATCCCAGACCGCGTGCGAGGCAAGGGCTCCACGCGGTTGTCCGAAGCCGTCGAGCTTCACTCACAATGACAATGGACCCTGCGGATCCTTTACTGCACCAATAGGGGGGCTAGGCTCCCGGCCGAGACCCTATGGAACTCTCGGCCACTGTAAATAGCCAATACAGGGAGTGGGGTTGTGTTTAAGGTGTGTTTTCCTTGCACATATAAGCCGGCCTGCGAGCCGAGCAAATTGTCTTGTTCTGCACTAATAAAAGTACGTGTGTTGAAATCACTCGTCCGTCTCCGTGTGTGTGTATGAGAGAGAGAGAGAGAGAGAGAGAGAGAGAGAGGGGGTGATTTCTTGTACAAGATTTTGGGGTCAGGGGGAAATTTTTCTCCAGGGCAGATTGGTTCAGGGATCCTGGAGGTTTTTTGCCTTCCTCTGGGCAAACAGCAGGGGTCACTGGGGGAGCTGGGGGTGGAGATAGTTGTGAATTTCCTGCATTGTGCACCAGGTTGGACTAGATGACCTTTAGGGTCCCTCCCAGCTCGATTTTTCTAAGACACTGGAGTAGAGCCCACTCCTATCCTTGCACTCCACTGAGCAAAGTCTGAAGCCTTCCCCCAGCCTCAGAAGCCTTCCTTCATCTTAAGAAGAGGAAGAACCATTTAAGTGGGAGGAAGATTCTTTAGGCTAGAGGAAGGCTCTTTCGGGCCCTCTCAACTGTTTTTTTAAATTTTTTGTTTATTTTACAAAATCTGCCTACCATCTTTCTGCCCTCACATGGACCAGGGGGTATCAAATTACGACACGCACCATAAAATCACATTTTAAAACCATTTACCCCCCTCAGTCATGGACAGAATTCAAACCTGAGCTAAAATGCATGCAAAACAAAAACAACAATTTTATAAAAAAAATTGGCAGGAAGTAAGGATCACAGAGGGAATATCAAATGAAATGAAAAAAGCCTTCTCCTGCCGGCAGAAGATGGCAGCAGAAGGGGTGATAGAGAAGTATAAAGAGACAGAAGCTGACGGGGTCATTTCGTAGAAAAAGAGGTGCAGGGGCTCATTAGCATAACACATTAGCATAACTTATTTGCATATGCCACACCCCCTGACATCACCGGAAGTGTGTCAGAAGGCAACACCCACCGCTCAGGCTCCACTGGACTGTTTTGGATTCCTAGCTATTGGGGTGGAGGGAACACGCAGATCTGTCCTCGCAGGGGTGGGAGAGCTTCTATCTGAATAAAACTTGGTCTTAAAGGTGCCACTGGACTGTTTTGGACCGGGGGGGTCAGTGGGGGGGGGGGCTCTGCAACTTACCTGGCTGCTTCTTGCTCTGACTGAGGGCTGCTGGGAGCAGGGGGTGGGGCTTGTTGCATGTGCACACCCCCTGGGCTCTTTACTGCCGGAGCTCCGCTCCTGTGCGCTCCTGCAGGAAATGACCCCTGGAAGCAGATATATAGATTGTTGTTGTTGTTCAGTCACACAGTCGAGTCCAACCCTTCACAACCCCATGTACCACATCACTCCAGGCCCTCCTGTCTTTCACTGTCCTCCGGAGATTGCTTAATTCTATGTCCGTTGCATCGATGCCACTGTCTAACCATCTCATCCTTTGCCGTCCCCTTCTTCTTTGACCTTCAGTCTTTCCCAGCATCAGGGTCTTCTCCAGTGAGTGCTCCCTTCTCATTTGGTGGCCAAAGTCTTTGAGCTTCATCTTCATTATCTGGCCTTCCAGGGAACAGTCAGGGTTGATTTCTTTTAGGATTGACTGATTTGATCGCCTTGCAGTCCAAGGGACTCTCAAGAATCTTCTCCAGCACCATAATTAGAAAGCATCTATCCTTCGGCCCTCGGCCTTCCTTATAGTCCAACTCTCGCAGTCATACATTGCTACTGGGAATACCATTGCTTGATATATAGATAGATAGTTATAAATATAGATAGATATAGATATACCCACATACACACAAACACACACATATATATGGGGAGAGGAGAGAGAGGGAGCGAGAGAGAGAAAGAGAGAGAGAGAGAGATATCCAGCTGGTCAGCCGTGTTGGTCTGAAGCAGTAGAACAAATCTAGAGTCCAGTGGCACCTTTAGAGAGAGTGAGTCAAGTATGGCTTCATCTGCGGATACTTGAATTTGCAGATCAGGGCCACACGTTGAAATAAACCAGACAGTTCTGCAAACTTTGAGACTCCCCACCCCAGGTTTGCAGAAAAATCCATACATAAGAACAACATAAGAAGATCTGAGAATCCAATGTTGGACCAGGCCAATGGCCCATCCAGTCCAACACTCTGTCACACAGTGACCAAAAATACCAGGTGCTATCAGCAGTGGGGCCAGGACACTAGAAGCCCTCCCACTGTTGCCCCCCCAAAATCACCAAGAATACAGAGCATCACTTGTCCCAGCCTGAGAGTTCCTATCTATCCCTTGTGGCTAATAGCCACTGATGGACCTCTGCTCCATTATGTTTATCCAGTTCCCTGTTGAAGCCATCCACCCATGCTTGTAGCCGCCACCACCTCCTGTGGCAGTGAATCCCATGTGTCAATCACTGTAATTGTTAAAAGCATTACATAGGGGGTTAAATCCCCCCCCCCAGTGTACCTACCCCTTCTTCCTCTTTCAGTGGCTAGATAGGGGGTGGGCAGATTCCCTGGAAGGCCAGATAATGAAACTGAAGCTCAAATACTTTGGCCACCAAATGAGAAGGGAGCAGAGGTCATTTCGGGGGGGATCGCGGGGGATCGCAGTTCCCCCGGCGAGGTATGGGGGCGGGGCACATGACGAAGCCCCGCCCCCTGCTTCCGGCCGCCCCGCTTCCGGCCCTCATTCAGCCAGGAGGAGGCAGGAGAAGAGGGAGGGTAAGTTGCTTCCTCCCTGCCTCTCCCCACCCCTGCCTGCCTGGGGCCAGGGAGGGCCTTCGCAGGGCTACCTTGCACTCCCGCTGGCCTTGCAGGTCCACCGCTGGGCTGCTCATGGGGCTCGGCAGTGGAGCTGCAAGGCCGGCGGCAGCCGGGACCGTTGGGGGCGGGGTGTGTGGCCTTATGACACACTTCCGGTGATGTCAGGGGGTGTGGCCTTATGACACACTTCCGGTGATGTCAGGGGGTGGCATATGCTATTGAGTTATGCTAATGAGTCCCCCTAGCTCTTTTTCTACGAAATGACCCCTGGAAGGGAGCACTCACTGGAGAAGACCCTGATGCTGGGAAAGATTGAAGGTCAAAGAAGACGGGGACGGCAACAGATGAGATGGTTAGACAGTGTCATCGATGCAACGAACATGAAATTGAGCAAGCTTCAGAGGACAGCAGAAGACAGGAGGGCCTGGTGGGATCTGGTCCATGGGGTCATGAAAAGTCGGACTCGACTGTGTGACTGAACAACAACAAAAAAGGGGGTGGGCAGGGAGACATGGTGGACCCAGCAGCAGATATGAGGGAAGCTAAGAAGGGGAAGGGTCCTCTGTGAGTATTGTGGATTCCCTTTTGTGTGTGTGTGTGTGTGTGTTTGTGTTTGTGTGTCCACACACACATACAGTGAACGTTAGTTCGGAGGCAGAGCGTTTTGTCCGGGTTCCACCGCCCCCAGATATGTTCTTCCCACTTAGAATATCTGAATAGGAACTGGGTCTTTCTCCTTTTGAGGTCGCAATGGGCCATTGGCCTGATCCGACATTGGCTTCTGTTATGTTCTTAGATATCTACTGACAAATGTTGGGAAGGGGGGAAGGAGGGGGGGAGCCGGAAGGCTTTCTTTTGCCTCAGAAGCTGTAGGTTTAGCCCCCCCCCCAATGACAACATCCCCGCACACATGACATACATATCAGGGAAGGGGACGGCAGCAGGGGGAATGTGTGGGGAAGTATTGGATCCTAACGCTATGCAGACACAAACTGAATTTCTTCTGTTTATGGTCCCCCCTTCTCACTGCAATAAGAACAGCATAATACATGCAACAAAGCAATAAAACGGGATTACAAACTTAGAGGACGCACTAAAAAAACTGGAATAATACATACGACAGACAGTGCAATGAAACAGGGTTGCAAAATTAGAGAACAGCCCACGATCAACAATAATACACTGAACACGCAGTGCAATAAAAAGGAGTATAAAAATGGAGAACAGTGCAGTAAAAACAGTATAATACTTACACTAAAAATGCAATAATGCTAGATAACCAAATTAGAAAACAATGCAATAAAACAAATGCCGGGAACACTTCCCCCAAATGTTCAGATATTTATTTCCTGTATCATGATTCTTAGCCCCTCAGCTATCCCCCTCCCAGGAGGCTGGGGAGTCACATGTGTATGTGGGGGTGCCTGAACCCTCTTTGCAGGGCAACTCAACCTTCCCCTTTTATCCTTCTGGTAGTTACTGTCCAGAGGTGGTCTTAGCTGTGGGGCAGCTGGGCCTTGCACTGGGCTAGGGGCTGACAGCCAATGGGGATTAAATAGATTAATGGCTGAGGGGAACCTCCACATTATAGAATCATAGAATCATAGAATGTTAGAGTCGGAAGGGACCTTGCAGGTCATCTAGTCCAGCCCCCTGCACCCTGCAGGAGCGTAGCCGAAAGAGAGCCCTACAACATACCTGAAAGATGGTCGTCCAGCCTCCGCTTGAAAGCGTCAAGCAAAAGAGCGTCCACCACCTCCCGAGGCAGACTGTTCCACTGCTCAACCACTCTGACAGTTAGGAAGTCTCTCCTGATATTTAGCCGGTATCGACTCTCTTGTCATTTCCACCCATTAGATCTAGTCTTGCAATCCGGAGCAAGAGAGAATAGATCTGCTCCATCTTCTTCATGACAGCCCTTCAAATACTTGAAGACTGCAATCATTTCCCCTCTAAGCCTTCTCTTTCCCAGGCTAAGACCCAACTCTTTCAGCCTTTCCTCGTAAGACTTGGATTCCAGCCGCTCGAGCTTGTCAACATCCTTCAGAGGCACTAATCCTCTGTGTCCCAGAGTCAGGAGGCAACATCAGGGGAAGTCCTCGGCCTCTATGCCCCGTTGTTGGCCTTCCAGAGGAACTGGTTGTCCATTGTGTGAGATAGGGTTGCCAGACACACACCCCTCATTGGAAGCAGGGGTCCCCGGCTGCCAGACCCCACTGCCCTGAGGTTGCCAATCTCCAGGTAGCACCTGGAGATCTCCCGCTGTGACAACTGATCTCCAGACAACCAAGATCAATTCCCCTGGAGAAAATGGCTGCTTTGGAGGGTGGACTGTAGAGCAGCATGCCCCGCTGAGGTCCCTCCTCTCCTCTCCTCTCCTCTCCTCTCAGGTAGCACCTGGAGATCTCCCGCTGTGACAACTGATCTCCAGACAACCAAGATCAATTCCCCTGGAGAAAATGGCTGCTTTGGAGGGTGGACTGTAGAGCAGCATGCCCCGCTGAGGTCCCTCCTCTCCTCTCCTCTCCTCTCCTCTCCTCTCCTCTCCTACTTCTCTGCATCCTGAATACAGGTGCAGGAGGTCCCAGGTTCAATCCCCGGCATCTCCAGTTAAAAGGACCAGGCAGTAGGTGATGGGAAAGACCCTAGCCTGAGTCCCTGGAGAGCTATAAAGAGGCTCAGTGGAAGAGCCTCTGCCTGGCATGCAGGAGGTCCCAGGTTCAGTCCCCGGCATCTCCAGTTAGAAGGACCAGGCAGGAGGTGATGGGAAAGACCTCAGCTTGAGACCCTGGAGAGTGGTAAAGAGGGGCTGTCGCTCAGTGGAAGAGCCTCTGCCTGGCATGCAGGAGGTCCCAGGTTCAGTCCCCGGCATCTCCAGTTAGAAGGACCAGGCAGGAGGTGATGGGAAAGACCTCAGCTTGAGACCCTGGAGAGTGGTAAAGAGGGGCTGTGGCTCAGTGGAAGAGCCTCTGCCTGGCATGCTGAAGGTCCCAGGTTCAATCCCTAGCATCTCCAGTTAGAAAGACCAAGCAGTCGGTGATGTGAAAGACCTCAGCCTGAGACCCTGGAGAGCTGTAAAGAGGGGCCGTGGCTCAGTGGAAGAGCCTCTGCCTGGCATGCAGGAGGTCCCAGGTTCAATCCCCAGCATCTCCAGTTAGAAGGACAGAAAGTCCAAGCAGTCGGTGATGTGAAAGACCTCAGCCTGAGACCCTGGAGAGCTGTAAAGAGGGGCCGTGGCTCAGTGGAAGAGCCTCTGCCTGGCATGCAGGAGGTCCCAGGTTCAATCCCCAGCATCTCCAGTTAGAAGGACCCCCCCCCCCCAAGCACCAAGATGACAGAGCATCACCTGCCCCAGAGTCCCTATCTATACCTTGTGGCTAATAGCCACTGATGGACCTCTGCTCCATATGCTTATCTAATTCCCTTTTGAAGCCATCCATGCTTGTAGCCGCCACCACTTCCTGTGGCAGTGAATTCCAAGTGTTAATCACTCTTTGGGTGAAGAAGTACTTCCTTTTATCCGTTCTAACCCGACCGCTCAGCAATTTCATGGAGTGCCCACGGGTTCTTGTATTGTGAGAAAGGGAGAAAAGTATCTCTTTCTCTACCTGCTCTTTCCCATGCATAATCTTATAAACCTCAATCATGTCACCCCTCAGTCGTCGTTTCTCCAAGCTAAAGAGCCCTAAGCGCCTTAACCTTTCCTCATAGGGAAAGTGTTCCAACCCTTTTATCATTCGAGTT
>NW_015162502.1:170505-202925 GCF_001447785.1 Gekko japonicus
CGTGCCTCTGTCAAGGTGCTTTCTTAAATACTCACCCCTCTGTCTCCTGCTCCTGCTCAGAGCTCAGCTGGGTCCATGGGATGGGAAAGACCTCAGCGTGAGACCCTGGAGAGTGGTAAAGAGGGGCTGTTGCTCAGTGGAAGAGTCTCTGCCTGGCATGCTGAAGGTCCCAGGTTCAATCCCCAGCATCTCCAGTTAGAAGGACCAGGCAGTCGGTGATGGGAAAGACCTCAGCTTGAGACCCTGGAGAGCTATAAAGAGGGGCTGTGGCTCAATGGCAGAGCATCTGCTTGGCCCTGGAGACCCTAGAGAGCCGCTGCCAGTCTGAGTAGACAATACTGACTTTGATGGGCCAAGGGTCTGATTCAGTATAAGGCTTCATGTGGATGTAAGCCCCCCCTCGAAATTCCAACAGAATAGGGACTTGGTTTTGCAAATAGGAGGGGACCCATCGGTGACCTCTCGCTCTCCCGGCCAGACGATTTGCAAGCCTTGCGTCCAAAACAGCTCACCCGATGCGATGAGACTGGAGGTTCATGGGTAAAGGACCCCCCCGCCCTTAAAAGCAGCCCTGGCCATGGCGCAGCTGGCGACTGAGTACCGTAACACGAAGCATAAGGTGCTCTGAGGAGGAAACAGATGTGCGGGTGCCGTAATCCGGAGCCGTTTGCACCACGACCTAAAAAGCTTGGGTGTGCCAGCACTGTGTGTGCAGACATCCCCCATGAATTAACAGGAGGGAGTCTAAAGCCCTCTTTCCCAGTCCTCCGTTTGCGGCTTTGCGGAGCATTAAGAACGGAAGTGGGTCTTTATTAAGCCCACCGTTAACACTTGCTGTTGTCTGTGGACTGCGAAAGCACAGCCTGTCGCTGTTGGACTGTCACTCGCTGCTTAAACATTCTTATCAAGTTCTCTTTCTTCTTTTATCAAAGGGCCTTTTTCTTTTTCTCCCCCTCCTCCATTGTGCCACGAAGATTTCTCCCTCCCTCCCCCCATTCCTAGTTTATCTATAATTCAGTACATTTTTTAAAAAAACTTTGGTTATAATTGACTTTCCCATGCCACAGCGACTCAAACAATAACTATTAATATTCAGCAGTCTATAGTGATAAAGATTTCCATTTACTTAAAAAAAAATTCGTGGCACGTGGCTGTATAGATATACGGAACTTTATCTCACGCAGTTAATGCTCAATTTATTCATATTTATTCTCAGTTTTTCCATATAATCATCTTGAAAGAATAAGCACCTTTTCCCCCCCCCACCTTTGCATGAACATCTGATTTTGGAGGCTGTTCTGTGCCATTACCCGAGCACACAAATCTGTTGCGCTTTCGAGGGTGATTCTAACAAGATGGGGACTCCCGCCGCGAGGAAGACTCTCCGGGCTTTTTGAGGGTCAAAACTGCTGTCTTCTTGTTTGGCCTTGTGTGACCCGTTTAATTTTCATGAAGCCTTCTGAGGTTCTTCGTTTTTTCTAAGTACGGTACAAACTCATTTATTGAGATACCCGGGCTAACCTCCCTAACCCTCCCTGTGACCCAAGATTGACTATCAGTGCCCTACTCTCAATTCCTGAATTAACACAAATGAGAAAAGATGGGCCTTTTTCTGCAGTAGCCCCCCCAGACTATAACTTCGCTGCTTGAGAAAGTGATAGAATCAGGGTCATCCTTGGGTCACCTAGTCCAACCTCCAGGGCCATCTAGTCCAACCCCCTGCACAATGCAGGAAATTCACAAATACCTCCCCCCTACACCCCCAGTGACCCCTGTTCCACACCCAGAAGATGACCAAAAAACCTCCAGGATCCCCAGCCAAACTGACCCCAAAGTGGCAATCAGCACCTGTAATCTGTTAGCCAGTAATCTGTTAGCCAAATTGCTCTATTTCTGTCGTGACAGGGCCAGTGGGGCAAGGCGGAGAGGGAGAGTTTACAGTCCAGTCCAAGAGTCAAGCCAGAGAAATCAAAAGAGTCCGAGCAAAAGTCCCAAACACACAAAGCCAAGCCGTAGTCAAAACGTTACCGATAGTCGGAGTCCAAACAAGCCAGTATCGTAGTCAGGAAGCATAGCCAAGGATCAAAAGCCAGAGGGGTCGTCAAAACACGGACTGGAGTCAGGAACCGGGAAAATCAGCCAGGAGCCAAACAGAGTCAGAGGTGCAGAGCTTCTGGTCCCACAGACAAGTTTGCCAGCACAGTTTGCTAGCAGCCAGCGGTCTGTTCAAATAGCATGCTGGGTCGTTATCTCATTAGCATGGCTTCGCAAAGTCCTTGATTCTGTTAGTAATCTGGGCTTAATGATCGCCAACCGCGCAAGCGTGCCTCCTTGCGCCTGGTTGCCAAATCCCGGCGTCTCTGATTCCTCAGCCAGTCAACAGGTGGCGGAGAATCGGGTGGCGTGTTGCTGGGGCCAGGCATTGCCTAATCGGCTTCAGGTGCAAACTGTCCTGGGGTTTGGCATTCATCCTCCCCGGCACTTAGGTTTGGTGAGGACTCTCATGCTTCTGATGATGTTAAAGGCACGGAGTCCTCAGTTTCAGAGCTCGCAGGAGCTGGGTCGGGTACAGGCATGACAATTTCTTAATAATAGATTGGGGAATTATGATATTAATGAGCAATTGGCGTAACTATAGGATCATGACCTGTGTCTACTGGAGTCCCACTTATCCAAATCCCAGAAATAGATGCTGAGACTAGATCTTAAAAAGCACTGATTTCTTTTACTAAAGGATTATCACACATACAAACATAAAATCAAGTGTTCACACACACAATACAGAACTAAGAAAGCAGAGGTGATTGATAGCTGATAGAGGGGACAGTTATGGGGTGATACTACCTGTTCGGACATGCAGAGGTCCTTGAAGAAAGAATTATGGCTCAAACCCAGAGGTTTGAGGGTGGACTGCCAGTTGGCATCAGTTGACATCAGCATTTCCCTGGGCGTGTAAGAAAGGGCCACAAGAACTATGCACTGAGGCAACCCTTCCTGTCCTCCCTCCCATGATCTGTCTAAGTTCACAAAATCAGCATTGCTGTCCGATGGCCATCCAGCCTCTGTTTGAAAACCTCCAAAGAAGAAGAGCCCACCACCTCCTGAGGAAGCCTGTTCCACCGAGGAACCACGCTCTATCAGGAAGTTCTTCCTCATGTTTAGCTGAAAACTCCTCTGATTTAATTTCAACCCGTTGGTTCTGGTCCGACCTTCTGGGGCAACAGAAATCAACTCTGAACCATCCTTTCTATATGACATCCCTTCAAGTACTTGAAGTACCTCAAACTATCTTGGCCTTCTGGGATTTTGTCAGAATAGACTTTTTCCCCATAGGGCATTTGGCGTTCTTAACCCAGGAAGCTGTTCTATTCCACTGATTCTAACGTTTGACTGCTTGTTTTATGACTAACCACTTTTGACATACAGACCTCAGAATAAGGCCTTTCCCTCCTCTTCCGTTAATAAAGAATGCTAGCGATAAGCGATTAAAACACAAGCAGTCAATTAGATACATTGATGGTTATGTGCTGTGCTCAGGTAGATTGTCGATCAGGGGAGAGCAACTCTTGGTTCCTGAGGTAAATTCTTCTTCCTCCATTTCCCCCTGCTGATTCCTGCAGCCGCCTTTTCACTTAGCAAAATGACAATAAGGCAATTGTCACTTCCAAATAAAGGTAAAAGCTTATTTTGGTTGTCAGATGTGATAACTGAAACGGGACTCCTACATGAGCAACTTAAGATGGATGGCAGTTTCTTTTAGAGTGTTCCAGTGTCACAATCTGCAGTCCCAGACATGGAATCATAGACATAAAAACAGAAAAATAGAGCTGGGAGGGGCCTCAAAGGTCATCTATTCCACCACCCCCTGCACAATGCAGGAAATTCACAAGTACCCCCTCACTCTCCCAGTGACCCCTGCTTTGTGCCCATAAACCCAAATGACAAGCTGCTTTGGCCTGGGGGGAAAGGGGATTTATTTATTTATTTATTTATTTATTTATTTATTTATTTTGGGATTTATATCCCGCCCTACCCAGCGGCTCAGGGCGGCTAACAAGCGGCAATGACAAATTTAAAACTTAAAACAGTAAAACAATATTACATACATAATAAAATCGGTGCTTAATAATCTACATAAAATCACCAAGATGCGCAACATTCCAAATTGGCGGCCGACTTTTTTAATGGCATGAGCACCAGGAATGATATTCTCCCCATTTCTGCTGGGTGACATCTACCCCCCAGTAATGGGGTAGATGGATGATGGAATCTCAGTGGTGGAATAGTGGCGGCGGCGGCTTCCTACTCAAAGGCCTGGCAGAAGAGCTCCGTCTTGTAGGCCCTGGGGAATTCTACAAGGTCCCACAGGGCCCGGATTTGGAATTTTAGGAATTTGGCATTATAGGCTTGTTCCTTTGATGCTGTCTTAGGCAAAAGATATGGAGGTTGCCAGGAGAAAGGAAAGAGAAAATAGTGGGGGCAGGGTGACAGGGGAAGGTGATGTGCCCTCCCTGCTAGGAATTTCCCAACCTGGAGTCGGCAGCCCTAGCTTCAACTGAATAGGATTGACATCTCTGTCAGGTATTCTAAACAGATAGCTAAAGCAGGGGTGTCAAACTCATTTGTTACGAGGGCCGGATCTGACATAAATGTCACTTTGTTGGGCCGGGACATGTAATGACGGTTTACCAGAGATAGAAACTGTATAAAGGACAGCAGTTGGTAAGCTCTGAGTTGGTGTATCCTCACTGCAAGGCCCCATTGTCTGGGAGGGGGGTGCAGAGGAAAACCCATATAGGCAGACTGGAGAGCCAGCAGTGCAGCTCTGGGCAGATGCTCCCATGATGCTCGACTGCTGCAGACGACGTTGTTCTGCCCACTCCCCCCCCCCCAGCACTTCCTCCCTTGCATCACTTGCTCATGGGCTGCGTAAGAGCCCTGAATGGGCTGGATCCGGCCCCTGAGCCTTATGTTTGACACTCCTGAGAGAAAGCCTCCTGCAGTTTTCTGCAGGGCTGGCTGTGTACCCTTCTTGCACTGGGTCAGGCCTACCTGGGGCTGCCATCCTCCAGGTGGAGCCTGGAGCATCTCATGAGGCACTGATATCATAGCCAGAACTTAGTAATATCATATGGCAGAAGTAATCATGTGTGTGTAGAATAGCCAGGAGATCCTAAGATTGTCTGGCAGTCAGAAGTTCTAGCTCTTTTTTTAGCATTATGCACCACTAGATGGTGAGCTAGCTTTGTTTTTAAGGCAAGAGGCATTTCAAAGGTGGTTTGCCATTGCCTGCTTCTGCGTCATGCCCCTATATTCCTTGGAGGTCTCCCATCCAAATACTAGCCAAGGCTTACCCTGATGGGATGGGGCTAGCCTAGGCTATCCAGGTCAGCACTGCCGGAACTGACATCATGGCATCAACAGACACCATTCAGGTAAGTTGAGCTCCCTGGTCTGCCTGGCATGGCATCCCTACAGTGTTTCTGGGAATTGCACTGCCTTAACCAGACTACAAAGACTCTGTTGGGGTTGCCTTCCCCTGATGGGGGTGGGGGTTCCCCTTATTTTGGGCACCCCAATCCACCACCAAAGAGCCCCGCCATATCCAATGTCCGAGGAACACTCTAGAATTTGGCTAAAAACTCTATGGTAACCATAGAGTTTTTGGCCAAATGCTAGAGTGTCCCCCACACAGCGTGCCCAGTGCAATGACGTCATCTCCAAGAGATGTCATCATGCTGAGCACATGTCCAATGTCTGAGGAACACTCTAGCATTTGGCTAAAAACTCTATGGTAACCATAGAGTTTTTGGCCAAATGCTAGAGTGTCCCCCGCACAGCGTGCCCAGTGCAATGACATCATCTCCAAGTGACGTCATCATGACGAGCACATGTCCAATGTCCGAGGAAAACTCTAGCATTTGGCTAAAAACTCTATGGTAACCATAGAGTTTTTGGCCAAATGCTAGAGTGTCCCCCGCACAGCGTGCCCAGTGCAATGACATCATCTCCAAGTGATGTCATCATGCTGAGCACATCGGGCACACACCAGAAGATCCTGGGGAGCAGCCTAGAGCCCCCTGCTGGCAGACAGTAAGCACCTGGAAACCCTAGACTCTGTAACCTCTGTTCCACATTCGTGATGCCACATATATGCTATGTAGGTTACACATAGTCCATAAATATAGTTTTGGAATATGTGTAAAAATTGTGATCTGCTTGAAGACATTGAGATATTATATTATTAACAGGGGTCATTTGGGGCAGGAACGGGCAGGAACGGCATTCTGGGAGTAACAAGTGCCTTCTGACACACTTTCGGTGTTGTCAGGGGGGGTGGCATACGCAAACAAGTTATGTTAATGAATTATGCTAATGAGCTCCTGCACCTCTTTTTCTACAAAATGACCCCTGATGATTAAGAAGCCCTGACCTGGATGGGCCTGATGTCATCAGCTCTAGGAAGCTATGCAGGGTCAGTACTCAGATGGGAGACCACCAGGGAAGTCCATGGCTGCTACGCCGAGCAAGGCAGTCCTCTCTTGCCTCCAGATCCCGATGGGAGGGCCATAAGTCAGCTGCAACTTGGCAGCGCTTCCCACCACCATTATAAAGGCATCAAAATAACAATTGCAAAGAAGCGAAAGGAAGGAGCTGGTGAAATCGCTCTCCACAGGAAGGGAAACCAGCACCTGGACGGGTTCCATCTTGGGAAGTCTGGGAGCCAACACGCTGACTGCGGTTACGTAGGCTGCAATGAGTCGGAACGGCGAGCGGGAACTTCTGGCTGCGGGGCTCTCGAGCCATCTCGGAGAAGGCCGCCCGATAGATCAGCTTGCCCCAGCGCAAAGGAAATCGCGGATGACACAAGGCCTCTCCCAAACCGAAGCCGAATGCTCCCATTCATCTCCTTAACAGGCAGGTCGGCAGCCCGTGTCACAAAGGCAGGCGCCTGCCTGGGTATTAATTGTGCCTTGCGACCACCGAACCCTAGCCGGTAATTATGAAAAATGCCCTCGGCACGAGGAAAGCGGCAGGTTAGTTAGCTGCTCTCCGCTGGTTCAGAAACAATGACTTTCCCAGGCAGGTCTTTCTTGAGATGGGGGGGGGGGGCAGTTATGTGAATCCAGACTGATTTCACAGCCAGCCACCCACAAAGCCGAGTTGTTCCCGGCGGGTGCCTTTGCCTCCACTTCACGGCTAGTTAAGGCCTAGCTGGGTTAAACGAGAGCTACCCATTAATCTTGGCCTGCTGAAGCCAGAGCTGGGACACACACGCACACACACAGACACGTGCAAACACATGTGGCAGATGATTTATCACTGCCCTGGGCTCATGCCCCCTTCTCTTTCTTAGTTTACACTGCAGCTGCCAAAGCATACCCAAGTTCGGGGAGCCATTTCCTGAACTCGAGGTGGATGCCTGAGTGACGAACCATGCCCAGATCATAAGCAGGACGCACTCGGGTGCTTCCCCCCCACACACACACTGGTTTCCTATTTGGCTTTGTTTGACTTGGGCCCTAGAACTATCCCTCTGTTTTAGGAAGTGCGAGATGGACCTAGAAGGCATCGGAGGTCCCATAGCATCTCCAGCTAATGCCTTCTCGACCTCTTATTGAAAACATCCTAGAGAGAACAGAATTTTCGGAGATTTTCGGTGCTCAGACATGGGGTTGGCCACTTGACTGGTCAGAATATCTGTGGTGGAATTTAGATTCAGGTGAGTATAGGGTTGCCAACCCCCTGATGGGGGCAGGGATTCTCCAGATTTTGGGGGCCACAATCCACCACCGGCCAGCTGGCCAGTGGGGGAGCCCCAACCTTAAAGAGCCCCAATGTGCCCAACCAGATGACATCACCCGGAGGTGACATCATTGCACCAGGAACGTCGTGTGGGGGACAATCTAGCATTTGGCTAAAAACTCTATGGTGACCATAGAATTTATAGCCAAATGGCAGAGTGTCCCCCATACCATGTGCCCAGCATGATGATGTCACTTCTGGGTGATGTCACTGTGCCAGGCACACTCTGCATGCACATCAGAAGACCCTGGTACCAAGCCAGGAGCCCCCCACTGGCAGACAGGTAAGAACCGGCAACCCTAGGTGGGTAGCCGTGTTGGTCTGAAGCAATAGAACAAAGTCTGAGTCCAGTGGCACCTTTAAGACCCACAAAGTTTATTTCTCGGTATAAGCTTTTGTGACCATGCACACTTCTTCCACGCAAATGCTCATACCCAGAATTAAACTTTGTGGGTCTTAAAGGTGCCACTGGACTCAAACTTTGGTAGAACTGTGCATATAAGGGTATGTTTGTTCTTGGGAGCTATCTATTTTGTTGTTGTTGTTCAGTCGCACAGTTGAGTCCGACTCTTCGCGACCCCATGGACAAGATCATGCCAGGCCCTCCTGTCTTCCGCCGTCCTCCGAAGCCCGCTCAATTTCATGTTCGTTGCATCCATGACAGTGTCTAACCATCTCATCCTTTGCCATCCCTGTCTTCTTTGACCTTCAATCTTTCCCAGCATCAGGGTCTTCTCCAGTGAGTGCTCCCTTCTTATTTGGTGGCCAAAGTATTTGAGCTTCAGTTTCATTATCTGGCCTTCCAGGGAACAGTCAGGGTTGATTTCTTTTAGGATTGACTGATTTGATCTCCTTGCAGTCCAAGGGACTCTCAAGAGTCTTCTCCAGCGCCATAGTTCAAAAGAATCTATTCTTCGGCGCTCGGCCATCCTTATAGTCTAACTCGCGCAACTATCTATTATGGTACTGCAAATAAATATTTATTATTTATTTATTTATTTATTTATTTATTTATTTATTCGACTTATTATACCGCCCTAACCCCTAGGGGTCTGTGGGCGGTTCACAGGGGGTGTTCTAAGAACGTATTTATACTGACTAAGGCCACAAAGTAGGGGTGGGGGATTCCTACCAGCACCCTTGGTGGTACCTGCTGTTGGCTTCCTCCTTTCTCCCGGCGGTTCTCGCGTCTCACTGGGACCGGCTTGCTTCATTTGTTGGACCCTCTCCGACGCACGCCTCCGTGCCTGCTTCAGCCTCGGCTCTCGTCCTTTTCGGCTCTGCCACACCCGCAAAGCATGTCACCATGCGACTTCCTGGTCTCCACCGCCGTTGTCTGCCGCCAGGGATTGCTCCACGCCATCCAGGCTCTGTCGCTGATGTCGCCGCCGATGCCGATGTTCTTTCCGCTGTTACCACGCACCTCACTAGGGAGGAGGGTGCCCCCCACCCCTCTAAGGGTGGGTACCCATTTGCCTACTCGCTTTTGATCTTTTACTTGCTTTCGGGCCGCTGGGTGGGCGGGAGCTGGGACTCGGGGCCAGGCACTCACCCTGGCCGCGGTGGATTCTCGAACAGCCATAGTGGCTGTCTCTAGTTGTTACCGGCAGGCGTTTAACCACCTGCACCACCGCTCCCCCAATAAAGGTGAGAAACAAAATAATAAAGACGAACTTTTCGCTCAAACAATGAATGTTCAGTTGCTTTGGCTTACTATGTGGTCAGTTATCTCATACTTCCCTTCGGTATCTCTAACAGCTCTTCTGGTGATATGCAGAGTTAATTAGATTTAATCATTTAATTGCCCACACCAATCCTTATACATGAGCGGTGGCGCAGGCTGTAAAAAGCCTGCAATAAGTCTATCACCGAGCAGCCATAAGGCTGTTCGAGTCCCACTGCAGCCGGGGTGAGCTCCCGGTCCTTGTCCCAGCTCCCGCCCACCCAGCGGTTCAAAAGCCTTAGGTGAATAGATAAACGGGTACCTGCTCTTAGAGAGCGGGGGGCACCTTTCCTCCAGACGGACTGGTGTGCGGCCACGGTGGCAGCTGAGCGGAGGTGGTAGGAGACAAGCGGAGATGAGCGGTGGTCCAGCGGAACATGGCGGCGATCCAGCAATGGACAACGAGCGACTCAGGCGGTGATTGGCTCAGGAGACACGGCAACGAGACGACGTGGCGCGGTCGGAGCCAATAGGACGGAGACCAGCGCTGCAACTGTCTCATAGCTGTGTGCCGTGGGGATCAACCCAGAAGGAGTCGCTGAGGGAAGAAGAACTTCGCTGAGATTTCATCGCCGACTCCATCAAAGAGCCGAAAAGAACAACAGAACTCCGCTGCTTGGGTGCCCTAGCTAGGTTTAAAATGTCTGTAAACCGCTCTGAGCCCTCGGGAAGGAGTAGTATATAAATTGAATGTGTATGTATGTATGTATGTATGTATGTATGTATGTATGTATGTTTACTTGGAAACAGATCGCTCTGTTTTTAAGGGGATTTTCTTCCTGTTAAGAATGTAAAGGATCACAACCTTGATCGATTAAAACGTAGACTGAAGTCCATGAAAGGGCTGCTTTGGCAGGAGGTCTCCCACTGTCTGCCCTCTGCTCCCACTTCCACTCTGAGCACTTCCAGGGAAAACGTGGCCTAGGGTAGCGCTAGGAATCACTGGAAGCACTGTGGGTTTTCCTTGGGGATTCTGGCAGTTCCTAGAGCTAACCTACATCACTTAGATGATGGTTATCCCCAGCCTGAGGGACATCCCTTTAGCCTTCACCAGGACCAGGGCTGGGATCCCAGATCACCGCAGACTGTGACAGCAGCTATGAAATGAAAAGACGCCTGCTCCTTGGGAGGAAAGCGATGGCGAACCTAAACAGCATGATAAAAAGCAGAGACATCACCCTGCCAACAAAAGTCCGCATGGTCAAAGCAATGGTATTCCCAATAGACATGTATGGCTGCGAGAGTTGGACTATAAGGAAGGCCGAGCGCAGAAGAATAGATTCTTTTGAACTATGGTGCTGGAGAAGACTCTTGAGAGTCCTTTGGACTGCAAGGAGATCAAATCAGTCAATCCTAAAAGAAATCAACCCTGACTGTTCCCTGGAAGGCCAGATAATGAAACTGAAGCTCAAATACTTTGGCCACCAAATGAGAAGGGAGCACTTACTGGAGAAGACCCTGATGCTGGGAAAGATTGAAGGTCAAAGAAGATGGGGACGGCAAAGGATGAGATGGTTAGACAGTGTCATAGATGCAACGAACATGAAATTGAGCGGACTTCAGAGGACGGTGGAAGACAGGAAGGCCTGGCGTGATCTGGTCCATGGGGTCACGAAGAGTCGGACTCGACTGTGCGACTGAACAACAACAACAACAACAAGGACCAGGGTTTTCTCTGCCCTGGCCCTGGCCTGCCGGAACATGCTCCCGTGTGAGATCCGGACCTTTTATCATTCTGCAGGGCTTGTAAAACTGAGCTGCTCTGCCAGGGCTTTGGCTGAGGCGGTGGGCATCCGCTAAAAGAGTTGGCCTCCCCTCCCGAAGACATCCCTTCCACACAGCCTGGATTAAACAAACTTAGAGTCCAGCTGCACCAGTATCGGAGACTGCGCAATAACTGGCACAATCGGTTTTTTAATTCTTCTTTTAATGTTCCCATTGACAATTTATTATTGTGTTTTGCGATGCTGCGTGGCCTAATTATTGTTGTGATCCGCCCTAAGCCCGTTTGCGGGGAGGGCAGAAGAAAAATTCGGGAAAAAAATACATAAATAAATGGACATTTCCCCTAGAACTGACGTAGCAATGTTAGCAATGTTGGCATTGCCATATGCTCCCCCGTGTCCCCGCCCTCAGCCTTCTCACCAGTTGTCAGCCATGGCTTGACAGAAGTGGGTGACACAGCCTCATCGGAAAGATCACGCAGCTGCAAATAATTGTAGTGGTGGTGGTTTCAGTTCAGGGCAAGTAGGAAATTGCTCCCTCACAAAGCACTGTCCCTTCACACCATTTCCTCAGGCTCCCTTAGGAGCTTTCTTAGGGGCTGTGGCTCAGAGGCAGAGTATCTGCTTGGCATGCAGAAGGCCCCAAGTTCAATCCCCGGTATCTCCAGTTAAAAGATTTGGCAGGAGGTGATGTGAAAGACCTCTGCCTGAGACCCTGGAGGGCCGCTGCCAGTCTGACGAGACGACACTGACCTTAATGGACCAAAGCGGTGGTGCAGGCAGTAAAGAGACTGCAAAAAAGTTAAAATCTATCAACGAGCAGCCACTAGGCTGTTCGAGTCCCACCGCGGCCGGGGTGAGCTCTCGTCCTAGCTCCCTTGTCCTAGCTCCCGCCCACCCAGCGGTTCGAAAGCTTGCAAGTAGATAAATGGGTACCTGCCTTAGGTGCAGGGGGGCACCCGCCTTTGGAATGGTGACAGGAAGGAGTGGCGGTGTCGGCGACGGCGGAGCAACCTGGCAATCCAGCGGAGGATGGCGGCGAAACATCGAGCAGACGAGCAGGGATTGGTCCGAAGGCGCGGCGACGTGACGGCGTGGGCTCGGCCAGAGCCAACCAGGACAGAGGCCGGTGCAATGAACGTCACATAGCCGCAGACAATGGAACCACCCCAGCAGGAGCCGCTACAGAGCCAAGCCAAAGCCACCATGCAGAAGCAGAGGAGAGAAGAGCCGCTGAAGAACAGCTAGCTGGTAGGGTGCCTGATAGGCATTCCCCTCCCTAATACTGTGTGTGGACCTAGTTAGAAGTGTAAATTGTACTATGTAAACTTCTCAGAGCCCTTCGGGAGTGAGCGGTCTAGAAATCGAAAGTTTTTTTTTTTTCTAAACCCTGATCCACTATAAGGCAATTTCATGTGTTCATTTCACAACAAGACCAGACCTACAAAAGAATATCTAATTGCGCATTAATTGAAGAGATACAGAGCCCTGTACCACTGCAGCCACAAACCATGGAAAGTCCCAGAGAGTCTGGGGCCTTGCTGCTCCAGCTTCCTCTGACCCAGGGGGACAGTTTGAGCAAATCCTGGCATGAGGAAGGGGTCAAGTAAAAAGATGTTTTCTATGATCCTTCCCCAACTTTTCAGGGGTACTTGACAAGAGGATAGGCAAAAGATCTGGTGGGTAACACAACAATCAATGTTCTTGATTTGGATAATTAGCTATAATCTGCATCATATGAACCTCCGGTTGCCCAGAATGGTGTGTGTGGACGGGGTTTGTGCTGCAGGAAGGACCCGTCTGTGCAGAGCGCTCGTTTTGCAACAGCTGCTGGATCGTGGCTTATCAGCCACAGGAACTCAGCGTGAGGCCTCCGGTTAAAGTGTTACGATGTATTTCCCTCCTCTTAATGTTCTTCTTGGCCCCTGATCAGAAGTACACATGATTGGCCTTTTATTAGCGCGATCTGCTCCCCGGGAAGGAACTCAGCGGGGCTCGTTTTGAAAACGAGACGGAAGCGATCATTCCTCCACCGTCCAGAACTGTACTTGTTGCTCAGTGCATGGGAGGTAATTAAGAGAGGGATGGCTTTGGCAGGATGGGGAGGGGAGATGCTCAAGGAGTCATCGCCACGGAACGGTAATAACAATTTAGATTCCATTTAGATACAAGCGGGTACAAGCCACGTTTCAATATTGAATCAATTGACACAGACAAATGATTTAATAGGGGAAGTATTTGCGTGAATCGGGGGGGCACAGGACACAACTGCTGGGAGGGGGGAGAGAGAGCGCGCGCATCATGTCTAGTGAGGTTAATGGAAGAGCATTCACCAGGCACTCAGAACGTCAACTGGTAGTCACAGCTCCATGGGAAAAGGACAAATGATTTCTGCTGTAGCCCACTGCATTCTGGGATAGCTCTGCTTCAGTATCGATTGGGAGGGTGAATAGTGTTAGAAATAGCCAAACAGTAAGACCCGTCTTGCGTATTTCAGTCTGCAGAATGCAAACGTGCAAGTCTTGGTTGACCTATAAGAAGACGAGAAGAGATTGGATGTATACCCCGCCCTTCACTCAGAGTCTCAGAGCAGCTGACAATCTCCTTTCCCTTCCCCTCCCCACAACAACCCTGGGAGGTAGGTGGGGCTGAGAGAGCTCCTTCGAGGACTGCTCCTGAGAGAACAGCTCTGAGAGAATTTGTGACTGACCCAGGTTGTGCCTGGAAGTGACATCATGACATCAACACCATTGGTGATATCATATGCCTCTCCTGTTCCCACCCCACAACCTTCTGACTGGTTGCCAGGCTCAGCATGCTAACTCCAGTACCACCCAGTATTCACTTGGCCGATTATGAGGTGATTATAGGCGTGAAGGAACGACACAGGAGGGTTGATGAAAACAACTAAGAAACAGGTTTATTTCAGTGCTACGAGTGGCTTGGTTGTTCCTTTGTTTTTATTTTCTCCAGCCCTCTCAGTCTTACCAGTTTGGTGTAGTGGTTAGGAGAGCTGAGGGAGCTCTTTCGAGGACTGCCCTTTCAAGGACAGCTCTTGTCAGAACTATGGCTTGCCCAAGGTCATCCAGCAGCTGCAAGTGAAGGAGTAAGGAATTAAACCCAGTTCTCTCAGATTAGAGTCCACGCACTTAACCACTACACCAAACTGGTTAGGAGCACAGCCTCTAATCTGGGAGAACCAGGTTTGATTCCCCACTCCTCCACATGCAGCTGCTGGTGTGACCTTGGGTCACTCACAAGTTCCCTCAGAGCTGTTTTCTCAAGAGCAGTTCTCGAAAGAGCTCTCTCAGCCCCACCTACCTCCCAGGGTGTCTGTTGTGGACACGGAAGGGAAAGGGGATTGTAAGTCGCTCTGAGACTCCTTTGGGTAGTGAAGGGTGGGATATAAATCCAATCTCCTCCTCCTCCTCCTCCTCCTCCTCCTCCACCACCACCACCACCACCACCACCACCTCCTCCTCCTCCTCCTCTTCCTCCTCCTCTACTGTGTTTAGCTCAATGAAACTAGGATCCTGTCCTACTCTGTGATTTTTGCATCATTTAACGGGTCATGTTACGACTTATGCTTTGTTTCAGTTCTGTTTTCAGATTTCTGATGGCTTCTTCGGTCCTAATCCTATTGTATTGTTTACTGAATACCCTGCCCTGTCAATTGTGTAGACTGACAGTGTGCAATCAGCCTTGAGTCCGAGTGAGGAAGGGGTGGGGGTATAAACAACACCAGTCAAATCAAATAAAGGGTGGTTGGAGGAAGAATCAGATTGGATGCAACCAAGGTCATACCTGCCGGGTCAGAATCTGTTCTTCAGAATTCCAACATGGCTTTATTGCTCAGGACGATGACTCGAACTCGGAGCCTTGATCAGAGAACAACCGCGCCTACCCCTGTCTCCCTTTCATCCCTTGTTGGGAAAGCCCGTTTCTGCAATGCGTCTGTGCCACATATAGAGATGGGGGAGGCTATCGGAGCGACAGCCCTCGGGGCGTTTTATTGGCAGCTCCAAGTTTACGTTGAAAAGAATGTCTGCACCAAGACGGACGGCATAATTTATGCAGATTAGCCTCATTTGCACAATCCCCTTTTCTTTCGCATCAATTTATTCTGCATTGTTGACTCTCCGGCAAGATTTGTTCTCCTCTCGCTATTCAATCGACAGAGCGGGGAGCTCTGCGGCTGCAGTGCCCGACCCCCCCACTCCGCTGAGACATCTCTCCAAGCATGACCATTACCCTGTACACCGGCTGGAACAGCTTGCTTGTTTATATTTATATCTTGCTATTTTCAGCACCAAAAGCTGGCAAGGTGGCTTCACATGAGATTTTTTTAAAAAATCAATCTAAAGCAGGATTTTAACAATCATCCAGAGATCACCAGGCGAAACAGCCCAGAGAAAGGCCATGACCATCCGGTTTGCCCTGGCCCTGTGCCTTTGCCCACCCGCTCAAAGGAGGGAGGAAGTGAGGACAAGCCAACCCATTGTCAGCACGGAGAGCTGGTGTGATGCACTGGCTAGAGCACTGGGCTAGAATCTGGGAGTTGTTGCTGTTCAGTCGCACAGTCGAGTCTGACTCTTCGTGACCCCATGGACCAGATCACGCCAGGCCCTCCTGTCTTCCGCCGTCCTCTGAAGTTTGCTCAATTTCATGTTCGTTGCATCGATGACACTGCCTAACCGTCTCATCCTCTGCCGTCCCCGTCTTCTTTGACCTTCAATCTTTCCCAGCATCAGGGTCTTCTCCAGTGAGGGCTCCCTTCTCATTGGGTGGCCAAAGTATTTCAGCTTCAGTTTCATTATCTGGCCTTCCAGGGAACAGTCAGAGTTGATTTCTTTTAGGATTGACTGATTTGATCTTCTTGCAGTCCAAGGGACTCTCAAGAGTCTTCTCCAGCACCCTAGTTCAAAAGAATCTATTCTTCGGCGCTCGGCCTTCCTTATAGTCCAACTCTCGCAGCCATACATGACTACTGGGAATACCATTGCTTTGACCATGCGGACTTTTGTTTCAAATTCCGTCTCTGCCTTGGAAGCTTGCCGGGAGACGTTGGGCCAGTCACAGACTCTCAGCCTAACCTACCTCGTAGGAGTAGAAAAGTGCAAGAGTCCAGTCGCACCTTACAGGCTGACAGAATCTGTGGCGGGGCGCCTGCTCCTTGGGAGGAAAGCGATGGCAAACCTAGACAGCACAATAGAAAGCAGAGACATCACCCTGCCAACAAAAGTCCATATGGTCAAAGCAATGGTATTCCCAGTTGTAATGTATGGCTGCGATAGCTGGACTATAAGAAAGGCCGAGCACCAAAGAACAGATGCTTTCGAATTATGGTGCTGGAGGAGACTCTTGAGAGTCCCCTGGACTGAAAGGAGATCAAATCAGTCAATCCTGAAAGAAATCTACCCTAACTGTAGCCTGGAAGGCCAGATACAGAAACTGAGACCGATTTCACACAAGAGCTGTGCTGCGGTCGCACCTCCCTTTGCCCCGCTTCTATTGGTCAATTTCCCACTCGAAGCCATGTGGCCGCATTTTGAACCGCGCCTTCGACCAATTTTCCCCACGGTTTCATGATCCTCAAAAAACAGGATCACGAAACCGTGGGGAAAATTGGGTGAAGCCACAGGACAGAATGCAGCCGCGCAGCTTTGAGTGGGAAATAGAAATGGGGCAAAGGGCGGCATGACCGCGGCGCAGCTCTGGTGTGAAATTGGTCTGAAGCTCAAATACTTTGGCCACCCAATCAGAAGGGAGCCCTCACTGGAGAAGACCCTGATGCTGGGAAAGATTGAAGGTCACAGAAGACGGGGACAGCAAAGGATGAGATGGTTAGACAGGGTCATCAAGGCAACAGGCATGAAATTAAACAAACTCCGGAGCACGACGGAAGACAGGAGGGCCTGGCGGATTGTGGTCCACGGGGTCGCGAAGAGTCGGACTCGACTGTGCGACTGAACAACAACAACAAAAAGGAACGCTCGTGAGTCACTGCTCCCTTCTTCAGATCTACCTCGCAGGGTTGTTGAGAGGATGAAACAGAGGAGAGGAGAATGAGGCAAGCTGCTTTGGGTCTCCATTAGGGAGAAAGGCGTAGACTTACCAAGCTGGCAGGGGGCTCCCTCTTTGCCCCCGGTGACCATAGAGTTTCCCCCTCAAATGATAGATTGTCTCCCCCGCAGCATCACCTCCAGGTGATGCCTTTGCGCTGGCTACGTTGGCACAGTTGGGGATCTTTGGGGGTGGGCGGGGTTCAGCTCAAGATGGGTAGCCTTGTTAGTCTGTCTGTAGCAGTAGAAAAGAGCAAGAGTCCAGGAGCACCTTAGGTAAAGGTAAAGGTTTCCCTTGCTCGAAAGCCAGTCAAATCCGACTCTAGGGATGCGGTGCTCATCTCCGTTTCCAAGCCGAAGAGCCAGCGCTGTCTGAAGACGATTCCGTGGTCATGTGGCCGGCATGATGCCGAGGCGCACAGAATGCTGTTACCTTCTCACTGAAGTGCTACCTATTTATCTACTTGCAATTTCTTGGTTTCGAACTGCTAGGTTGGCAGGAGCTGGGGCCAGAGATGGGAGCTCACTCCGTCATGCGGCAACTTGGGTCTCGAACTGCTGAACTACCGACCTTCCAGTCTGCAGTTCAGAGTATTAACCACTTGAGCCACCACAGCACCTTAGAGACTAACAAAATATGTGGCAGGAGCTTTTGTGAGTCACCGCTCGCTTCTTCAGATACTTCTTCAGAGCCACTTTGGCATAGTGGTTAAGTGCGCGGACTCTAATCTGGGAGAACCGGGTTTGATTCCCCACTCCTCCCCTTGCACCTGGCTGGATGACCTTGGGCAAGCCATAGCTCTGATAAGAGCTGTTCTTGAAAAAGAGCAGCTTCTGTCACAGCTCTCTCAGCCCCACCTACCTCACAGGGTGTCTGTTGTGGGGAGGGGAAGGGAAAGGAGTTTGTGAGCCGCTCTGAGACTCCTTTGGGTAGTGTAGGGCGGGGTATAAATCCAATCTCCTCCTCCTCCTCCTCCTCCTCCTCTTCTTCTTCTTCTGCTCACTTCTTTCAGTTCAGAGTTTGTTTGCCAGTTGCAACCACCTTGGACGATTTTTTTTGGCAGTTTACTTGTATCCAAGCAGTTTGAATATGTTTGATTCTGAAAAAAAAAAATGTGACTGTCCCTGGGCAAGCACCTGTTACTTCTTCATAAGGCAAAGGCACAGAGAGAAGAGCAAGAGTCAAGTCGCTCCTTAAAAACTAACAAAGTTTGTGGCAGGATATGAGCTTTCGTGAGTCACTGCTCACTTCTTCAGACTTGAAGAAGAGATTCGATTTATACCCCACCCTTCACTACCCTTCTTGGTGTTTTTTTGGGGGGTCAACAGTGGGAGGGAGGGCTTCTAATGTCCTGGCCCCACTGGTGGACCTCCTGATGGCACCTGGTATTTCTGGCCACTGTGTGACACAGAGTGTTGGACTGGATGGGCCTTTGGCCTGATCCAACATTGGTGTCTCTTATGTTTTTATTAATTAAGTGGTTTTTATTAAAGAGAATTAAATAATGAAGTCAAAAATTTATTAATTGAAGAGTACTCTATAAAAACACATACAAGTTCAGAAAACAAAAGTTGCAGCTTTATAGATACAGAGTGGGGAACTTATTTTAACGGACAAGGAATCGAAGATCTGAGAAGAAGGATATGAGAGAGATGAACCAGCATCTTACTCGTCTCATGCTGAGGGTGTAAATCAGTGAACGACCAAACTTTTCTCTTTTTTTCCCGACAGACAGGCTAATATGGCTGCCGATCATGATCTATCTGCACAGAGAGAGGGCATTCTCTAGAAGGTCTTAATTGACCGGAGCGCCACTGAAAATGTCGGCCCTGTGTTGAGTTCTCCCTTTCTCCCTTTTGCACATCTAGAAACACTCACCCTGTACTGCGATTTCATTGTGCTCTGAGATTCTCTCTTGCTCCGGATCGCAAGACTAGATCTAATGGGTGGAAATTACAAGGGAGCCGTTGCCGGCTAAATATCAGGAGAAACTTCCTAACTGTCAGAGTGGTCGAGCAGTGGAACAGACTGCCTCGGGAGGTGGTGGATGCTCCTTCACTGGATGTTTTCAAGCAGAGGCTGGATGACCATCTTTTGGGTATGTTGTAGGGCTCTCTTTTGGCTTTGCTCCTGCAGAGTGCAGGGGGTTGGACTAGATGACCTGCAAGGTCCCTTCCAACTCTAACATTCTATGATTCTATGACACTGTCCTTTATCGCTCCACTTTATGCACGTTTGCTCAGAAGTAATTCCCATCGTGTTTAATTAAGTTTATTTCTTTGTTTTTCTTTTTCTATTTTTGAGTTTATTACAGCACATGTACGGAAGAAGAACACAACAGTATCATACGATCTTGTGATAAGTAAGATATTGGCAGAGGACAATCGCTGTAGGGACGTATATTGTTGCTGCTATATTTATTGTTATTATTGTTGCTTGTTCTTAATAGTTTTAGAACTCCATCTTGAATTTTATAGTTAAATAATTTTGGAGCACCGTAAAGTAAATTTAAGTGAATTGTATTTATTGTATTGTATGTTGTTCTGTTCTGTTTTAATGTTTTAACTTGGGCATTCGTGCCCCTTGTGAGCCGCCCTGAGCCTTCGGGGAGGGCAGGGTATAAATTTAAAGATAAATAAAAGATAAATAAATAAATAAAAATATAAAAAGCATAGAACATCATACAGAAATACTTCCCTATCATGTTGCATTCGAGAAGTGGATCGTAATGCCAAATTTAAATCAACCGACCACCAAACGTGACGGACAACCTTTTTAATGTCAGATATTAAGCAAGTTCATGTGAACCAATTTTTTAAGAACCACATTGTGAGAAGCCAAATAACCTAATACAGGAAACCACTTTACTGCAAATCGGGAGTATATATCCCTATCCATATCACTTTGAGTTATTTGATCAGTGATTCTTTTCCCATTATATATAGGTTCCATATCTTGTTATGCCACATATTTAATGTTTAGTCTGGAGAAGAGGAGGTCGAGGGGGGCCACAGTTGCTCTCTTGAAGTCTTTGAAGGGCTGTCACTTAGAGGAGGGCATGGAGCTGTTCCCGTTGGCAGCAGAGGACAGGGACTTGCAAGAATGGGTTTAAATTAAGGGCGGGAAGGTACTGGATGGATCTTAGGGAAAACATTTTGACAGTCAGAGTTGTGCAAGAGTGGAATCAGCTGCCTCGGGAGGTGGTGAGCTCCCCCTCCCTGGCAGTCATCAAGCAGCGGCTGGACAAACCCTTGTCAGGGATGCTCTAGGCTGACCCTGATCGAGCAGGGGGTTGGACTAGATGACCTTTATGTACCCTTCCAACTCTGTGATTCTATGATTCTATGTCAGATTAGGGCATTAGCCCTTTTGGTTTCAGTTTCACGATCCAGAATATTCCTTTCTGTTCCAGCATGTAGACAAGAGTTTTTGTGTGTGCCGTATGGTGTCTGTGTATCTACGAGAAAGAGACTGGCTGTGCGTGAGTGAGAGATCTCGTCTGAGATAAACCAGTAAGTAGCCCGTTTCGGCCCCATATCTTGTGCAGCTGTACAAATACAAGTAACCCCCTATCACCCCGCCACTCTCCCCGGCAAGTGGGATCAGTGACACCACAGAATGCTTTGCTGTCATTAGTTAATTGAGCCGCCGATGTTAAGAAAAGGTTATGTCTTTTCTCCCCATAGTTTGCCTTGTTAAAGCTCTGACACAGGTTTGTTACCATAAGGGTAATAAAGCCCTGGCTGGGGAATTTAGGCAAATCTTCCCCAGGGTATATTTTCCTTCTCTCCTGCCTTCCCTCCCGGTCCTCCTTTGTTTCTTGCTAAGTGCCTTGGTGCAGCCCCCATTTTGAACCCAGCCATTCTGAAACCGATATCCCATCGCCCTGCGTAGGACCTGATCTTTGTGTCTGAAAGTGCGGGGGACCACCAGCGCTGCGAGGCCCAAAGGGGCCTCTCAGCCCTCCAATAAAAATAACAAAAAAGTAAGGGAGGGGGGGTCAAAGCTGGTGCTTAAAAGAAGAGACCCAAAGGCACCACTGTCCATGTTCTGTGCGGGGAAAAGGGGGAAATTCTACAGTGGTGGCAGCGTTATACTGCAGGATTCATTTTCTGCTCAAAATAGGTTATAGAAGAAGAAGAAGAAGAAGAGATTGGATTTATACCCCGCCCTTCACTACCCAAAGGTGTCTCAGAGCGGCTTACAAACTCCTTTCCCTTCCCCTCCCCACCACAGACACCCTGTGAGGTAGGTGGGGCTGAGAGAGCTCTTGACAGAAACTGCTTTTTTTCAAGAACAGCTCTTATCAGAACTACGGCTTGCCCCAGGTCATCCAGCCAGGTGCAAGTGGAGGAGTGGGGAATCAAACCCGGTTCTCCCAGATTAGAGTCTTAACCACTTAACCACTACACCAAACTGGCACGTTTGTAACACTTGGCTTGTTATTTGCATTTTTGATGCCATTGGAGTGTTGGGTAGAGAGGGGGTGCATGTCCAGATATTGCTCGATAAATGTGAATAAATGATAAGCGGTGATAAGAAAACTAACAGCGGGTTGGATCCGACCCGTTCTTCCTCTTGACCATTCCCAATTGCCCACCATGCTGCAGCCCTCACCCCACATTTCTTTCGACCTTATGGTTCCCATGGTGTCTTTAGGGTTGCCAGCCTTCAGGTGGGAGCTGGAGATCTGGAATTGCAGCTGATGGTCAGACTACATCGATTGCTTATTGGTTTGTTTAAAAGGCTATGCCCCTTCTCCTGGAGAAAATGACTGCTTTGGAAGGCAGACTGTATGGTATTATACCCTACTCTACTGAGGCCCCTCCCTTCCCTAAACCCCACTCTCTGAGTCGTCACCTCAAATCTTCAGGTATTTCAGAACCTGAAGTTGGCAAACCTAGGTCTCTTACATGGCGTTAGCGTCAGGGTTAGGGTTTTGGGTGATCCCTGCTTAGCTTCCAATATCTGATGAGATCGAGCTACCCTCAACTATCCAGGTCATGGTCCCCTGAGCCCAAGCATTATCCTCATTGAGTATTAGAAGACTAAGCAGTCCCCAAAGCTTCAGTTATAAAAATGAAAGTATAAGGGGGAAACAACAAAAATTTGTAGCGTATGAAATTTAAGTCCCTAGTTTCAAGGTCTAAGGACAGGGTGCGGCTGCATCATGGCAGAAGGAGGGAGAGAGCGAGAGAGTGGGGGCAGAGGCATTAGAGTAACCAGGGCTATTTTTGGACAGGAACGCACAGGAACGGAGTTCCGGCTGGCTCCTGAGTTGGCCACGCCCAGCAGGGTCTCATTAGCATACCAGGCCACACCCAACAGCAGAAACTCATTAGGATTGGCTACATTAGGGGTGTGTGGCCTAACATGCAAAGGAGTTCCTGCTACAAAAAAAGCCCTGGGTTTTGACCACAAACGAGGTAAACAGAATAAGAAGCAAAAGGTGGGTGTGGCTGGATGACCACACTTCTGGTAACATGAGGGCGTGGCCTCATATGTTAATGACCTGTGCGGTCGGGGGTGTGGCCTAATATGCTAATGAGTTTCTGCTGTTGGGTGTGGCCAATTATGCTAATGAGTTCCTGCTGGGCTTTTTCTACCAAAAAAGCCCTGAGAGTAACTGACATGATAGAGTAACTATCCCCCTCTCCGTACTATCGGCCAAGGTGGTGGTGTGGCTGGTGCTGGGGCCACCACTGCCTCTGCAGCCTTCCAACAAAACAGGCAGGTACTATGGGCTGATATAAACTGAAAGCCAGTTTGGTGAGTGGTTAGGAGAGCGGACTCTAATCCTGGAGAGCCGCGTTGGATTCCCTACCCCTCCACATACAGCTGCCAGTGTGACCTTGGGTCAGTCACAGGTTCATTCAGAGCTGTTCTCTCACAAGCAGTTCTCCAGAGAGCTCTCTCAGCCCCGCCTACCTCCCAGGGTGTCTGTGGTGGGGAGGGGAAGGGAAAGGAGATCGTAAGCCACTCTGAGACTCTTCTGGTAGTGAAGGTCGGGGTATAAATCCAGTCTCTCCTCTCTTCTTCTTCTCTCTACCAGTGTTCCCTCTAAGCTGAGTTAGTGTGAGCTAGCTCACAGTTTTTTTAGCCTCTGGCTCACACATTTTTGTCTTAGCTCAGGAATGATGGTTCCAGAGCAAATTATTTAAGCAGTAGCCAAATCACTCGCTCACAACTTTAATGCCAGTAGCTCACAAAGTAGATTTTTTGCTCACAGGACTCCACAGCTTAGAGGGAACATTGCTCTCTACTGCCTTGGGTGCTCCCTGATTTACACTGCGAAATACAGGCACGGGGTGGATCAGAGGTGCCAGCAACTCCACCCTGGCACTAGCACAAGCCCCACCCACATATGAGAAGCAGGGATACATAATTTTTTTCAAAGTAGGCAATAGGAGATGTGAAGGACCTCTGCCCGAGACCCTGGAGTGCCACTGCCAGTCTGAGTCGACAGTACTCAGGGGAGGGTCTGTGGCTCAGTGGGAAACCATCTGCCTGGCATGCAGAAGGTCCCAGGTTCGATCCTCGGCATCTCCAATGGATAGGATCAGGTAGTAGGTGATGTGAAGGTCCTCTGCCCGAGACACTGATTGGACAATACTGACCTTGATGCGCTAATGATCTGATTCAGTATAAGGCAGGTATGTGTTCATGTGAATGATCATGGGTGAAAGATAACAATATAAGGCGAGGCGAGCGGCTCGAGTGGAGATTGGGCCGGTGAAGCACAGTGGCAGGGCAATGCGGCAGGCCGGAGCCAACTGGGACAGAGGCTGGCTGCGGTAGCATGCGCCGTCATGCGCTGTGGGTCCATACTCAGAAGGAGTCGCTGCGACCGAAAGGAAGACCTGCGCCAAAAAACGTCGCCCGGATTGAAGAACCTCCGTAAGTAACAACAACAACTAAGACCTTGCCATGGGTGCCGGATAGGTAGTCCCTTCCCCTCATTGTGTGTGTGGCCCTAGTAAGGTAATGTAATTAATAATTGTACAATGTAAACCGCTCAGAGCCCTTAGGGGGTGAGCGGTCTATAAATTGAAAGTGAAATAAATAAATAAATAAATAACCAGATGGTCTGGCATGCTCTCGGTTAAAGACCGAATGCATGAAATTCATTCCAGCGAAGTTTCGTCGAGTTCAATCTTTTGACCAAAACTTGCCATGGGAGGGAAGTTCCTACCAAGATAAGCAACCTACCTCTATTTAATTTTTTTCCCCTTGTCAAATAATCTACAGCACGATTATTTCCCCTCTGTCGGCAAATGCTTCGTCGAGAGAGGGGAAGAGAACCACCCTTTGTGTTGTGCCGCCAATTGTCCCCTTTGAAGTCATTCAAGTCAAATCATTGAAGTCATCCCCTTTGAAGATCTGTCATCTTCATCTGGGAACAGGCAGAACTTGCTTAAGGACCACCTCCAAGAATGTGGCAGGGATGAGTGGATGTTCCCGATTTTAGGCTTGCTTTTCTTTTCTTTTTTTTCTTTTCTTTTGTTGTTTTTTTGCTGTTGGTGCTCTGTCTAGCCACTTTATCCCACCATTCCCCCAAGGAGCTGACAGAGGAATATGTGGTTCTCTCCCCATTTTATCATCACAACAACCCAACGCTGAGGGGGAACAGTGACGGCCCTAAGGTCACCTATGAAGTATCATGGTTAGAACATAAGAACATAAGAGAAGCCAATGTTGGATCAGGCGAACGGCCCATCTAGTCCAACACTCTGTCACACAGTGGCCAAAAATTACCAGGTGCCATCAGGAGGTCCAGCAGTGGGACCAGGACACTAGAAGCCCTCCCACTGTTGCCCCCCCAAGCACCAAGAATACAGAGCATCACTTGCCCCAGCCATCTATACCTTGTGGCTAATAGCCACTGGTGGACCTCTGCTCCAGATGCTTATCCAATTCCCTCTTGAAGCCACCCATGCTTGTAGCTGCCACCACCTCCTGTGGCAGTAAATTCCATGTGTTAATCACTCTTTGGGTGAAGAAGTACTTTCTTTTATCTGTTCTAACCCGACTGCTCAGCAAATTTGAGTGTCTGGGAGTCTGAATTCCTGTTTCATGTGTATATTATAGGAACAATTCAACACAAGGGAACAGAACTGTTAAATTCCATTCACACGAAGGGGAAGCAAAATCAAAAGGTGGCTCTTGTGAGTCAAAATAACTGGAACGGGGAATTCAAAATTTTCCTTACGCAAGGCAGGGACCAAGGCTGAGAGTTAGCGCATCTATCTGCAGTTAATGCAGATAGTGAGAAACCTCCAGCTTTGGCCCCGGAGAGCTGCTGCCAGTCAGAGTAGTCATTGCCGAACTGGAGAGACTAATGCTCTAAATTCAGCATCAGTTTGTTTGTTGTATGCAACCCCTTATGGCAGCATAATATACATTGCTCTTGGTAAGGACTGTGGGAAGAGAAGGAGTTCTCGCAGCAATTTGCTCCTCTGGAGAGTTTATGCCCTCGACAAGCTCAGTGTTAGAGGCCAAGGAATCCAGTTCTGATCCACTTCATCTTTTTGCAGTTGCACTGAACTGCGTATGGAATTCGGCAAAGGAGTATCTCCTCATTTCCTGGAGGCAGAAGCGAAATCCAGTGCTGGTTCTTCTCCAAGAGGGATTCTCTACCGCTAACACCATAAGACCTTTTGCTTTTTATTATTGGTGTTCCCTTGAACCCCATGTAATTCTGGACGGCCTGGTGTGTTTCGGTTTCACCTGGCTGAACGCAGTGTCAGCGGGAAAGGGGTGAGCCGTTTACAGGGCTTTTCCAGAGTGAGATTTTAGGGCATAACCGGCGACCCGAAAGGAATTATGCAGATTATAGTGGGACTATGCCAATTCTTGAGCTCTCAAATTCCTAGGTTTACTTGGATAACCATAAACTTCTTTTCCTATCCAGGATGTTTAGATAAGCGGTTCCCAGTCTTAACATGGCTCATTGGAAGACACAAGGGATATTCATTCTTGGGGGTTAGAGAATGTTTGAGAGGTTGGCATGGAGGACCTATGAAATGTCTCAATGGAGCAAAAAATCAAAAGCACAGCTATTGAATGGGAGGGACCTGGTTTGACAGCAGCCCATGTGAAAGGGGTCCAGGTGTTCTGGTTGATCACAAGCTAAACATGAGCCTGTAGTGCGATGTGACTGCGAAGAAAGCTAATGCAATCTTACGATGCATTACCAGAAGCATTGTGTCCAGATCACGGGAGGTGGTAGTTCCGCTCTATTCTGCTATGCTCAGGCCTCACCTGGAGTCCCGTGTCCAGTTTTGGGCACCACGTTTTAGGAAGGATGTTGACAAGCTCGAGCGTGTCCAGAAGAGGGCAACCAGGATGGTGAGAAGGTTGGATTCCAAGTCTTATGAGGAAAGGCTGAAAGAGTTGGGTATGTTTAGCCTGGGAAAGAGAAGGCTTAGAGGGGACATGATTGCAGTCTTCAAGTATTTGAAGGGCTGTCATGTAGAAGATGGAGCAGATCTATTCTCTCTTGCTCCGGATCGCAAGACTAGATCTAATGGGTGGAAATTACAAGGGAGCCGTTGCCGGCTAAATAAAAGCGGAGGCTGGATGACCATCTTTCGAGTATGTTGTAGAGCTCTCTTTCGGCTATACTCCTGCAGAGTGCAGGGGGTTGGACTAGATGAGAACACCTGTGACTTGTGGTCACTTATGAAGAAGCAGGGCTATTTTGGGGCAGGAACGCACAGGAACAGAGTTTCGGCTGGCTCCCACGTTGGCCACGCCCAGCAGGAACTCATTAGCATAACAGGCCACACCCAACAGACGACCTGCAAGGTCCCTTCCAACTCTAACTTTCTATGATTCTAAGAGAATACAGGTTCATTTCCTCTCATTTTCTTGCCTTTCTCATTGAGATAGCACTATTCTCTGTATTTCATAGACTAAGGATGACCAGCTCCTATAGTCTTGGAAGCCACCGGTCTCCAGATGAAAGCCCAAGGGCCATAGCTATATTATGCCACACAAACTGACCTCGCACAAGTAGTCATGCTTCCTAATAAAGTTGGCACTATCTCATGGTAAGAACAGCACTCTTGTGGAAGACATGCGCTAAAGCATTACTGTGTGGAGTATTTCTACTTTATTGTTCACATGAGTAAAACTGTTTACAAACCTGGTATGTGTTGATTAAGAGAGAGTCGCCAGGGGCCAAATTAAAAAAAAAAACAGCGGCCAGATTGAGTTTGTGGTCTAGCAGTTGGTCACCTAGACCTTGCCTAAGGGCTGGTTCCGTCACAATCCTTTCCCAGAAACGATTCCTGTGGCTGGATAGGTATGGAAGTGTCTCATGGGGCTGATTAACGAGAAGGAACTTGCCCTGCGAGCAAACCTGAGAGCTACAGGGGAAAACGCTGGAACACTGACGTCAAGAAGATTATCAAGAGATAACTTGCATATGGCTGGCTGATTGGCATGATCTGCCGCGTGTGTCCGCTCACCAGAATTATCCCACAATTTGACTCCCGAAAGCTTATACCTTGGAAATTTTGTTGGACTTTAAAATGCTACTGGACTCAAACCTTGCTGTTCTATGGAGCGAAAAAAAATTAGAGTCCAGTGGCACCTTTAAGACCAACAAAGGTTTATTCAAGGTATCAGCTTTCGTGTGCCTGCACGCTTTGTCAAATACGTTGGAATGTGTGCTTGCATACAAAAGCTCATACCTTGATAAACCGTTGCTGGTCTTAAAGGTGCCACTGGACTCTCAATTTGTTCTACTGCTTCAGACCAACACGGCTGATCACCTGGATCTGTGTTCCATGGAATGATAGCTATGGTTATAGGCAGGGGTCATTTCCTGCCGGAGCGCACAGGAGCGGAGCTCCGGCAGTAAAGAGCCCAGGGGGCGGGCACATGCAACAAGCCCCACCCCCTGCTCCCAGCAGCCCCGGGCCACGAGGAGCAAGAAGCAGCCAGATAAGTAGCAGTGGCTGTTGCCTTCTGACACACTTCTGGTGATGTCAGGGGGTGTGGCATATGCAAATGAGTTATGCTAATGAGTTATGGAAATGAGCTCCTGTACCTCTTTTTCTGGAGCTGCGGTGGCTCAAGTGGTTAAGACACTGAACTGCAGGCTGTGGAAGGTCAGTAGTTCAGCAGTTCGAGACCCGAGTGTGCTGCATGACGGAGTGAGCTCCCGTCTCTACTTCCAGCTCCTGCCAACCTAGCAGTTTGAAAGCAAGAAATTGCAAGGAGATAAACAGGTACCACTTTGGTGGGAAGGTCACAGCGTTCCGTGCGCCTTGGTGTTTAGTCATGCTGGCCACATGACCACGGAAACGTCTTCGGACAGCGCTGGCTCTTCGGCTTTGAAACGGAGATGAGCACCGCAACCCTAGAGTCGGATTCGACTGGCTTTCGAGCAAGGGAACCTTTACCTTTACCTCTTTTTCTACAAAATGACCCCTGGATAGGATTCTTTCCTCAAGTCCACTCATGTTGTCCTGTGGCTAAGATGCCTATGTTCTCCATGCTATGGAGATGTGACCTGGGAAGTGACCGTGGCTTAGCAGTGAAGCACATATTTCACATATATAACATCCTATCTAGTTGGATCCCTAGCACGGTTGAAAAGATACTCTGCTGAACTCCTTGGAAGTCCATGAACGGTGTAGACTAGGGTTAACAAGTGGAAGTCCCAGGGCCAAATTCAGCTCGCCTCCAGTTGCCAGTCGAAAGGGAACCAAGTTGTATAGAGGGAACAGTAGTTGTAGCTGAGTCTTGCTCATAGCCCAACTTAGGGAAGGTTACGACCAGCTTTGGTGTAGTACCAGTTTGGTGTAGTGGTTAGGAGTGCAGCCTCTAATCTGGGAGAACTGGGTTTGATTCCCCACTCCTCCACATGCAGCTGCTGGTGTGGCCTTGGGTCAGTCATAAGTTCTCTCAGAGCTGTTCTCTCAAGGGCAGTTCTCAAAAGAGCTCTCTCAGCCCCACCTGCCTCACTGGGTGTCTGTTGTGGGGAGGGGAAGGGAAGAAGAAGAAGAAGAGATTGGATTTATACCCTGCCCTTCACTTGGAGTCTCAGAGCGGCTTACAAACTCCTTTCCCTTTCCCTTCCCCTCCCCACAACAGACACAATAGACAGAAAAGGACATTGTAAGCTGCTCTGAGACTCCTTTGGGTAGTGAAGGGCGGGGTATAAATCCAATCTCTTCTTCTTCTCTCTTTATTCCATCTGTTTCTCACCGTGGAACCTCCTGTAAAACACACCATTGTCCAGTGGCTTGACATACCATTGGTCTGAACTCTCTACATCCATCTTTGGCCTCCTTTCTCTTCAGATGGAACCTTATATTGTTACTGGGGCTTGCCATTGCAACGGATCTGAAGAAAATCTAGCTCAGAACTTTGTTGATCTCTGGGAAATAGTTCCCAGAATTTTTTTGTGTGTGCTGTCACTGGAAACCTGACCTGGTCACCATTTTTAAACGTGTAAATTAGTTGCAGCCTTTGTTCCTGTTCGGGCTCAGCACATCCTTTTACATGCTTCATCTTACAGGGCTCTTTTTGTAGAAAAAGACCAGCAGGAACTCATTAGCATAATAGGCCACACCCAACAGCAGAAACTCATTAGCATATTGGGCCACACCCCTGACAGCAAGCTCATTAGCACATTAGGCCACACCCACATGTTACCAGAAGTGTGGTCATCCAGCCACACCCACCTTTTGCTTCTTATTCTGTTTACCTTCTTTGTTGTCCAAACTCAGGACTTTTTTTTGTAGCAGGAACTCCTTTGCATGTTAGGCCACACACCCCTAATGTAGCCAATCCTAATGAGTTTCTGCTGTTGGGTGTGGCCTGTTATGCTAATGAGTTCCTGCTGGGCGTGGCCAACGTGGGAGCCAGCCGAAACTCTGTTCCTGTGCGTTCCTGCCCCAAAATAGCCCTGCTTCTTCATAAGTGACCACAAGTCACAGGTGTTCTGTTTCTCCATGGCCACCCCATGAGGGCTTTGTTGAATGGGGGGGGGAAGCAGGATGGGTAGTTGCAGAACAACAGAGAAGAAGAAGAAGAAGAAGAAGAAGAAGAAGAAGAGGAGGAGAGGAGACTGGATTTATACCCCACCCGTCATTACCCGAAGGACTCTCAGAACAGCTTACAATCACTTTCTCTTCCCCTCCCCACAACAGACACCCTGTGAGGTAGGTGTGGGGCTGAGAGAGCTCTTTTGAGGACTGCTCATGAAAGAACAACTCTGAGAGAACTTGTGAGTGACCCAAGGTCACACCAGCAGCTGCATGTGGAGGAGTGGGGAATAAAACCCAGTTCTCCCAGATTAGAGTCTGCGCTCCTAACCAGTTTGGTGTCGTGGTTAAGTGCGTGGACTCTAATCTGAGAGAACGGGGTTTAACTCCCTACTCCTTCACTTGCAGCTGCTGGATGACCTTGGGCAAGCCATAGTTCTGACAAGAGCTGTCCTTGAAAGGGCAGTCCTTGAAAGAGCTCTCTCAGCTCTCCTAACCACTACACCAAACGGGTAATACTGAGAGGGCTGGAGAAAATAAAAACAAAGAAACAACCAAGCCACTCATAGTACTGAAATAACCCTGTTTCTTAGTTGTTTTCATCAACCCTCCTGTGTCGTTCCTTCACGCCTATAATCACTTCATAATCAGCCAAGTGAATACTGGGGTGGTACTGGAGTTACCATGCTGAGCCTGGCACCCAGTGAGAAGGCTATGGGGTGTGAAAATGAGAGGCGTGTAATATCGCCAATGTTGTTGATGTCATGATGTCACTTCCAGGCACAACCTGGGTCAGTCACAAATTCTCTCAGAGTCTGTGCTCTTAACTACTACACCCAACTGGCTCTCATGAACACATAAAGCTGCCTTATGCTGAGTTAGACCTTTGGTCCATCAAGAAGAAGAAGAAGAAGAAGAAGAAGAAGAAGAAGAGGAAGAGGAAGAGGAAGAGGAAGAGGAAGAGGAAGAAGAGGAGGAGGAGGAGGAGGAGGAGACCCTGTGAGGTGGGTGGGGCTCAGAGAGCTCTGACACAAATGGCTCTTTTTCAAGGACAACTGTGCCAGAGCTTGTGACTGATCCAAGGTCACATCAGCGGGGGCAAGTGGAGGAGTGGGGAATCAAACCCGGTTCTCCCAGATTAGAGTCTGCGCACTTAACCACTACACCAAACTGAGTAGTATCACCTACTCAGACTGGCAGCTGCTTTCCAGGGTCTCAGGCCGAGGTCTTTCCCATCACCTCCTGCCTGGCCCTTTGAACTGGAGCTGCCGGGGATTGAACCTGGGACCTTCTGCATACCAAGCAGAGGCTCTGCCACTGAGCCATGTCTTCTTCCTGTTGGAGTGGCTCTCAGTCTCTTGACATTCCGAGGCAGCACCCTCTGGTCCCTCAAAATGTTTGGGACCACGTTTTGGCAACCGTTTCTGTTATCTTGCACCGGCGGCCCCAACCTGACCCCTCCAGGCCCATCCAAGCCACTCCTGTTTGCAGCTGTTATTCACCTGGGAGTTGGCCGGATTCCGGCGAGGTAAATCATGTCACCGCAACATGCCCCCTGAAAAGTATGCAGACGGAGAGTGATTTCAGCTAAGCATACCTTTATTTCGTTCAGGACAAAGACGAAGGGACCAGCTCACAGGCTGGTTATATATGTTCAGAAAACCCGCCACCTAGTACACCTAAACACACCCCCTACTCCCGATAGGCTATTTACAGTAACCGGGCGCCCATTGGTCTCCCGGCTGAGAAGCTGGCCCTTTGATTGGGCCGGCTAGGATCCTAAGGACCCATTGTCTTTGGACACGAAGCTATTGAAGAGTTGTGCCTGGCCAGCCCGGGCAAGTCCGGGCATGTCAGGCTGAATACATTACACCCCTCCCCCCTTGGTTCAGAAGGCACCCACAGACGAAGTCCTTCAAGTAGGCGGGTGGCTTCTTGGGGCGCGTCGAGCGTCGGGGCTCCGGGGTAGCGATGGGTTCGGTCTCGGGGGCCCTGGGAGCCGAGGGGCCTGGGACCGACGAGGGCGCCGAGGAGGCAGGACAGTCTGGCACCACGGTGGGAGGCGCCTCGGTTTCCTCACGGAGAGGCGGCTGTGGATCCGGT